>NC_085871.1:48308931-48326431 GCF_034702125.1 Engraulis encrasicolus | reverse complement strand
ATTCCTCCTCCTTCTTTCCTCTTTCCTATTCTACCACTTTCTCTTACTCCTTTTTTTCTACTGTTGATTCTCGGCTGAAAACCCCCCTTACGACAATCGCTGGAACGTTACCCCCCAGGACCATCGCAAGCGATTGTCGGGAAAGATTTCCTCATCGTGAGCGACGTTCTAAGATAGAACTTTGGCAGCTCAAAGAGTCGCCGATCGCAAATCGTAGAAATCAAACAGTCTTTGATATTTTCGACTGGAAATAGAACATCGGGCATTGTCTCGGTGGCTGCGAGCAGCGACAAGATTGACAGTTGCGATTCTCTTCTAGTGTGCGGTGCACCCCGACGCCAAAATCGGACACACAATCGCTAGTCGTGTAGTTTGAGCCGGGCTTTAGTCTGTCTTTCCCTACCTCCCTCTTCTCTATATATTCATTCTCTCTTTCTCTACATTTGAAGAGTTCAGATGCAAAACCCCCTAACTCCATTTCTGAAGACCTGCACTTCCATATTTTTAGAGAACCCCATTATTTGTTTGGTTTACATGCATGTACTTGATAATACATATAAATAGTTATATTACATAAATAAAATAAAAACATGTGCAATTTTGATAGCTTTGTATTAAATAAAAATGAATTAAGATTATTTTCTGAAAAGGCACTTAGGGGGTTTTGCATATGAACTCTACATGTATTCCTCTTCTCTTTCTCCTCCATTGCTGCTTTCTTCCTCTTCCTCTTCCTCTTCCTCTTCCTCTTCCTCTGGTAATCCCTCCTCTTTCTTCTCTATTCCTTCTCTCTTCCCCTTCGTTTCTCCATCACTCTACTCTTTCTCTACCTCCCTCCATTCCTCCGCTTTCTATCCCTCTATTCTTCTACTCCTCCTGTTTATCCTGTCTTTCTCTTCATTTCTTTCTGCATGTTTTCCCACGCTCTGTCTCTTTTTCTTTACGTATTCTCACACCCTTTTCTCTCTGTTATTCCGAGAAGAGGCCCTACACATAAAAAATACATATTTGTGTGACTAATCGCACAAAAGCTCCCGAACTGTCATCAGTTTGTCTTTACTAGAAGGGAGTGGGCCACTGTGTGTGTGTGTGTGTGTGTGTGTGTGTGTGTGTGTGTGTGTGTGTGTGTGTGTGTGTGTGTGTGTGTGTGTGTGTGTGTGTGTGTGTGTGTGTGCGTGCGTGCCTGTGTGTGCGTGCGTGCCTGTGTGTGTGTGTTGTCTTTACTAGTAGGGAGTGAGCCACTGTGTGTCTTTGAGCTCCGTCTGGCCAGGATGTGATGAGGCCTTATTTTCTTTTAACTTTTTCCATTCACACTGTGGAACGCCCAGCTGTATTACCGTATGTGGCCGTACGTCATAAAATATCAGCTGTGACTTAACTCCATCGCTGTGTTTCCCCAATACAATAAAATGTATATTAAGATGGTGGTAACAGTAACATCATAGTCTTGGTATTCTCTCCAGATGGTTTGTGTGTGTGTGTATGTGTGTGTGTGTGCGTGTGTGTGTGTGTACCTCGATGATGTAGTCGTTTCCATCTTTCCCATGGACGGCCTTCACCGCACAAATGTCCAAACCTCCGAACATCTCAGCACACGAATCCACCCACAGGCGATACCTATGAGGAAATATATATATGATACGATAAATTATATAGGCATATAATATAATATAATATAATATAATATAATATAATATAATATAATATAATATAATATAATATAATATAATACAATATAACACAATATAACATAATATAATATGTGATGAATTGAAGGCCTCAATTTGGACATTCAGCAAACAAATAGGAAAGTTAAAAAAAAAAGTTTAAAAAAAATCGTTATTTGCGTTTTTCTCAGTTTCACTCCTAGAGACAGGTGGCCCCTTTTCTTGTGGTTAGTCACATATTTCCTCTCTGCATCTCCTTCCCATTTCTCACTAACATATGTCTGTACTATCTCACCCCTTCTCTCACACATTTACACACTTTCTCACACTCTCCCTACCAGGACTGGATTAATGCACAGGATAGATATGGCTGCAAGTGCAGCCTAAGGGCCCCCATCTGTCAGGGAGAGGGGGGGGGTCGCCTGATTGCCCCTGATTGCCCAAAAGTGAAACATTGCAGAATTGTGACAAGATGCAATATTGTGTTGAGTGCAGTTGGTAGACATTTTATCCTCAATTTCTAGCTACGTATATTTTTTACATGTTTTTAAACAAAATTTGCATTTTGGGGGGCCCCAGCAACCTGTATCCTACGGCAGTGGTTCCCAACCTATGGGTCGGGACCCAACTTACGGGTCGGGACCCAACTTAGGGGTCGCCAAAGATCCACAGAGGGTCGCGGAGCCCTCTTGATTTTAAGGGGTTTCATTTTAAATATATATACAGTATAGCCCATGTTGAATAAATGACAAAGCATTTAACTTATATATGCATAGATGCAACAAAAATTAAGGGCTACATTAAACATTGATTCTTTATTTGACCAAAGACGAATTGAGGAATAAAATAACTAAAATGAGTTTTCGCAGGAAATAGAGGGCATCTTGTGACTCCCTCTCGTGCGGGCGCTCACGCGGTTGGGTCATCAAAGCTTACAATAGTAAAAACATGGGTCCCTGAAGAAAAAGGTTGGGGACCACTGTCCTACAGGACCTAGGCCATCTTAATACACTGTCTCACAGTCTCCCTTCTCTTTACATCCCTTAAAGTCTCCCGTTCTCACACTCCCTGCCTGCACTGTTATCTAATGATTGGCTTAACCACAACTGTACCCCCTTCACTCCCCATAGTAGACATTAATCCACCTGACAGGAAATAGAGGAGAAAGAGAGAAAAATAACACTCTCAAATACGCAGAGCTGTCAAAACTCCTCTTTCTCTCCCTAAATCCCTCATGCTAAGATCTTAAATAATTTGTACAGTTCTTATCATTGTTTCACCTTTAGCAATGTATATCTGAGCCTGGCTTTTTCCGTGGAGTGTTTGGTAAATGTTGTATCTTTATTTTATACTATAGCAGCAGAGTTATTAATCCTAAGATTTCAATCGAAGTCAGTAGCAATTTCAAACAGTTCAGACCACAGCGTAATAATATTTATGTTGGATTGAGGCAACTATAGTATAGCTATTCAACTTAACTTAAACTCATATAGTACCTTATCTAAAGATCAACACTTCCATGTTGTCAGTTGCCATCACAAAACTTTGAAGGTGTCAGCCAATCAGAGAAAGCTTTGATGGTGTCAGCCAATCAGAGCAGAGCTCACCTGTCCGTCATGGCAATTTGTTCCAACATGGCCGACCCTGTATTGGCCTTCCAGTTCCCGGAAATAGACGTCCTCCTGGAAAACAAAACAACAAAATACATTTACAAGTGCTATTACATGTCATCATTTTGTTAATTAACCCATTTAAGCATGATGCTGCGTATAGGCCTACGCTGCACTGACTTATGCGCCTGGAGTGACATACTGTAGACACTGTATTCAGGCTTTTGAGATTTGAGGGTTTTTTATCCAAACAATGGGTATGTAAGAGCTGACTGCATACATTATATGCAAGATGAGAGTCCTAGCTTGCACTGCAACGTATTGTTATCTTGTGCTTTGGAGGCTGAGATATGTAGGTTTTTTATAGGCTGACGGCACCTTCCCCAAAAAGGGCTTAGGCATTCAGCGAGCATGTTTTACAGGTGCCTTAGGCTTGAGTGGGGTAAAACCATGGGTGTTGGATCACTGGTAGAGAGTTACTTGTGCACAATCCCTGGTGCTGAACAAAAAGATTACGTATTTTTTGAAAAAAGGTTCGCACACTTCTTTGGATTTTTCTTCTTGAAGTTATTTTTTCATCTTTTTATTTATTCATCCATTGGCAATGACGTTTCGACCTCTCGGTCTTCCTCAGATTTGAATCTGAGGAAGACCGAGAGGTCGAAATGTCATTGCCAATGGATGAATAAATAAAAAGATGAAAAAATAACTTCATGTTGGATCACTGGAACATGAAGATGCAGAGTATGCATTATGGCAGACAGTGAAAACTTCATCTTGACAAATAGCCAACAAATACAGAGTGAAAGCCCATTGGGAAACTCCAACTCCCATTGTCATTGTGACCCAGCACTCCACAGCAAACAAGTGAACACTGCACACTGCACACAACGAAATTGCATTTTATGCCTCACCCATGCAAGGGGGCAGCCCTCAGTGGCGCCCCATGGGGAGCAGTGCGGGTAGGGTAGGCCTGCATATACCAGGTGGAGAAAAGACATCATCAGGGTGAACAGTGAGGACTGTGGAGTGTAAGCCATGGGGCAGCTGTGGCCTAGAGCAGTGGTTTTCAAAGTGGGGTCCGGGGACCCCTGGGGGGCCCAAAGAGGTGCTAGGGGGGCCGCGGCAGGTTGGAAGAAAAAATGTTCCAAGAAATATAATAATTTGTTATTAATGTACACAAAAATAAACTAAACAATACTCCCAGTTAGTGTAGAACTGCATTATAATAATCTATTTCATCTCTGAATTCTGTATTTTACATATTCCAATGGGGCACTGACACACAGACCGAGACTATGGTTGTGAAAAAGAGTTCACAGGAAAGAAATAGTGTGGTACGACCCATGCAATCCACTGGTATACGGGGGCCTTGTCACGGAAAAGTTTGGGAACCCCTGGCCTAGAGATAGTGGTAGAGATGGTTGCCGGTTCACAGAGAAAGAGAGGGATGGAGAGAAAGTGTGTGTGTGTGAGACAGAGAAAGAGAGGGCACGAGAGTGTGTGAATGAGAGATCGTGAGAGAGAAAGAGGCGGGGTGTGTGTGAGGGTCAGTGGTGACACCTGCCACGTCTCCAGGGAGAGGGGGCGGGGCTTTACTCTCCACATTCAACGGCAGCCACCTGTCAGCATCACATTACATACACACACACACACTCACACACACACACACACACACACACACACACACACACACACACACACACACACACACTCACACACACACACTCATACACACACACACACACACACACATTATGCTCGCTCTAACTCTCGCTCTCTCTATCACACACACACACACACACACACACACACACACACACACACACACACACACACACACACACACACACACACACACACACACACACACACACACACACACACACACACACACACACACACACACACACACTCACTTTATTTGGATTGATATTGTATAGGAATCTGCTCACTGAATGCCCTAACACACACACACATTAACTAAATGATCTGATCATCATTAGAATACTTCTTTCTGTCTCTATTTCTCTGGCGTTGTGGGTGTTAGGTGAAAACTGAACATAAATTCTGCAACACCAAGCTCCTGTTTCTCTTATTTTAATATGATGTTTCAGGCAGGATGCCCTTCATCAGATATTACAAAGTTAAAAAACCCAGTTTAAATACCCATGATCCTATAGGTGGTACAAGCCCCCATCCAGGTGATCCTCAGATACAGTATACAGACCGATAGATTGTATTGTTTATTTGTCCTTTCAGAATATTGTTCTCTGCCATTTTCTCTGCATCTGATACAAAAACATACAATAGACAAAAACACAATAGACAAACACAACACCAACCCTCCCTCTAGGACAAAAAGACAGGTTGACAGTAGGACTTACAAAAAACCCAACTTAAAAACAGTACAATGCTATCCCCATTGGTGTCAGTCAATATTTACAATATATAAAATGAAATGGGAAATATGCATGGACCATAGAACATTGTGACTTTTTTTTTCTTTTTAAAAAAAAACAATCTTTCAAAAATGGCATTTTCATCTGGTAGGGAAAAGGGTCAGGTGCTTTAGCACCACCTCCTCCCTATCTGATATGCATGCCTATGCTCACGTATGTCTGCACTATCTCACTCCTACACAGTACCAAATGCAGTGTTAAATCAACACTTAGAGAGTACTCTGGGACCAAATGCACTCTAAAAGATGTTACATCGACTCTCTAAGAGTTGAATTAACACTGCTAATTTTACTGTGTATATATACAATGAAACGGGAAACTTCAGTGAAATTGGGCGTTAGGGCCACAGAAATAGGGAAATAGGGCCACAGACGGACGGCACGCAGCTGAGGTCGCCAGAGACAAAAGAAAATGAAAAAAATCTCGGTCTTCATCATGCTTGCCAACGAAATAATAAAAAGAAAAAAAATAACTTAAAGAAGAAGAAAATCGAAAGGAGTGTGCAAACTTTTTTGACGCAAATATGTACTTTTTTTGTTTAGCACCTGGGATTGTGCACAAGTAACTCTACAAGTGTTGGGTGTTAGGGCCACACAGTGGTGTAGTCTACTTTTTTGTGGTGGGTATACTGTATATTTGAGCATTTTTTGAAGTGGGTATACTGTATATATGTGTGCTATTCAAATCAATGGATCAATCAATTTTAAGTGGGTATACTGAAATCCCTGAAATTTAGAAGTGGGTATACTCCGTATACCCGCGTTCTACGTAGACTACACCACTGGTGCCACAGTATAGAAATAGGGCCACAGACGGACGGCACGCAGCTGAGGTCGCCAGAGACAAAAGAGCGCGCGCGATTGGCTGACAGCTGGTCCAGGCAGCAGCCCGCTGTGTTTGAGCGCGCTCCAGCGCACACACACACACACGACACACACACACACAGACACACACACACACAGACACACACGACACACACACACACACACACACACACACACACACACACACACACACACACACACACACACACACACACACACTGAGACTCAGACACACACACACAGACAGACAGACACACACAGACAGACAGACACACACACACAGACATACACACAGACACACAGACACACACACACACACACACACACACACACACACACACACACACACACACACACACACACACACACACACACACACACACACACACACACACACACACACACACACACACCCTCCTCCCCAGTGCACGCGGAGGCCTCATTCATATGCTAATGAGGTAGTGTGCCTCTCTCCCGCCAGCCAGCTGCACAACAATAGCCAACCCCAGCACACACACACACACACACACACACTCTCTCTCTCTCAATAGCCAACCCCACAAGCTGCTGCTGCTGCAACAGCCCAACCACTTCACTCCAGCACACACACACTCACAGACTCACAGACACACACACACACACAGTCTCACTCTCTGTCTATCTGTGGACCAGGACACACACACTCACCATCTCAAAAGCTACGAGCTCCACAAGCTGTTGCTACTGACCAGTCACTTCACTCCAGCACACACACACTCACACACACACAGAGTGGCTCGCTCTCTGTCTGCCTGTGGACCAGGACACACACACTCCATCTCACAAGCTACAAACTCCACTGTCTTTTTGTGGACCCGAACACACACACACACAGTCTCGCTCTCTGTCTGTTTGTGGACCCGAACACACACACACTCTGCGTCCCGGTCCCTGCTCTATCGGCAGCTATGGGGCCCTTCTCAGGAGATCCAGACGGGGAAGATGACAGCTTCAGCAGCAGCAGCGGCAGCGACCGAAAGGTAAACAACATTACTCTCTCTCCTCAACACACACACACACAATGCAAGTTTAACCTGCAGACACAGCATTATACATTTGCTGTTAACAGAATGAATGAAGGAAACGAAGGATAGCACTCTTCAGATGTTTACAGAATAAATAGAGAAAAATCTGAAGAGTGCTGTTTTTTGTGTGTCAGTACTTTGTTGTCTGTGTAAGCTTTTGCTACTTTTGCCTGCAACCAAATCTACCTTCGGGTAAAAATAAAGTTACATTACCTTACCTTACCTTACCTTACCTTCACTTCCTTCATTCATCAATATAGTATGTTGGATTCAGCACCCAGTTATGATCTGTATTAAATAGTATAGGCGATAGTGTGAGCGCGTCTCCTTTACGTCATCTGTTACCAGAATGCCAATGACCAAGTCGTAGTGCAGTACTAAAGGCAGAGGCGCGTTTTGTTGTCACCAGACTGGGAAGGTAGCCTTTTGGGGCCCCCAAGTTCCTGGACGGTGAATAACAGCTCACACTTCGCTATAGTAGTGTCAAATTTCTTTCAAATGTTCACTCTTTTGAAATTTTACATGGGGCCCCAGCTGAAGCTAGAGTCGCCTGTGACTTAAGGCCCTATGTCATAGTATTGTAGTGCTATGGTAGTTATGTATGTGTGTGTGTGTGTGTGTGTGTGTGTGTGTGTGTGTGTGTGTTCGCGCATGCATGGGTGCGTACGTGCGTGCGTGTGTGTGTGAGGGAGCAAGAGAGAGAGAGAGAGCGAGTGAGGCATTTTGCTACCTGATTTTGCTATTTGTTTACTGCAATGTACAAACCCCAACTCCGATGAAGTTGGGACGTTTGGTAAACAGTGAATAAAATCAAAATGCTATCATTTTCAAAACATTCAATCTATTCATTAGATGGAGAATAGTGAAAAGACAACATATTAAGTGTTAAAACCGAGAAAAAATATTGTTTTGGGGGACATATGTACTCATTTCTAATTTGATAAATCCAACACGTCTCAAAAGAGTTGGGACGGGGATCAGTGAAATTTAGTAAACATCCAAATAAGATAAAACAACAAAGAAGAACATTTCAAAATGAATTGTACTGACGGACAATATAGGTGTCCAGGTATAAGATCATCACAGAGAGGCTGAGTCACTCAGAATTAAAGATGCAAAGGGAATAATTACCATAGTTATTACATACATTTTTGAATTCCCTTTGATTTAGCACGATTGAGTGTATATAAGACATATTTTTGTCAGTAAAATCATTGTATAGGTTCATGACATCATGAAATATATATTGGCTGTAGTCTCACTCTAGCACTCCAGGAATTAGAGCTATTGAAAATTGACCATATTAAGAATGCTTAATGCATGAAAATGATACAGGGGTGTAACATTCTCCTAAGCACCTGAGCTCACTTGAAATAGACCCAGAAGACATGGGAAACTGTCCTTTGCTTACAGAAGTCAGCAGAAGTTGTAGAAGTCCATTCTTTTTGACAATAATAGAGCATTGCACATCCTGTGCTACAGTGAAAGTGGACCATCCAACTTGTGTTAGTACTAGCTTCAAAAGTCAGCCTCCATGATGGCATGCGGGTGCAGTAGTGCATTGGTTAAGATGTTCTCACTCATCTGTAGAGTTGAATACAGTGCTGAATGGTATAAATGGGTTTTAAACAGCATGAAAAGCCACTCATGCATTATATTTTGAAGGGAGATCTTCGATTACTGCCACATAGTAAGGTCAAATTGCATTCTCTATTATGTTTTAACAGTTTGGCTCCATCATAAGGACCAGAAGGTGATAAAATGGTGGGTTTTTGGTCAAGACCTGTCACACTGTAAGCACTACAGAAAGGAAAACATTGCAAAACATGACAAGGAATACACCCACCATTTAAGCTGGTGAAATCATGTCCAAGATAGGAATTAACACTGTTTTTTATATAAAATCATCTCATCTGTTAATGTATTTAACTGTTAAGTGTTGTCTTTTGTTTTGTTTTTAGTCTTCCTCGACATTTGCTGCCATTTATTGTCCCCATCCCAACTCTTTTGAGACGTGTTGGATTTATCAAAATAGAAATGAGTACATATGTCCCCCAAAACAATCTTTTTTCTCGGTTTTAACACTTAATATGTTGTCTTTTCACTATTCTCCATCTAATGAATAGATTGAATGTTTTGAAAATGATAGCATTTTAATTTTATTCACTGTTTACCAAACGTCCCAACTTCATCGGAGTTGGGGTTTGTACAAAGCGGATTCCAAAAAAGTTGGGACACTTCGTATTTTGTGAATAAAATCAAAATGCTGGAATTTTCAAAACATTCAATCCATGCATAAGATGAACAATGGCACTAGGTCAACATAGGAACAGTTAAAATGAGGCAAAAGCATTGTTTTGAGGGAAATATGTGGTCATTTAAAATTCGACCCATGCAACAAATCTCAAAAAAGTTGGGACAGGGCCAAAAAATGTTGTAATAGTTGAATAATTCTAAAAATAACACAAGGAGGAATATTTTGAAAGGAACTAGATTGACTGCCAACATGAATGCACAGATAAAAAAAACCATCACAGAAAGGCTGTGGCACTCAAAAGCGAATATTTTGAGGGACTAATTACTGATCTATTACACAGAAAGATTGAATTATCAAAATTGCAGGCATATAAGGCCTATTTCTGTAATGTAGAGTTCTGTGAAATCATTGCACGAGTTATGAGATCATGACATACCCATCGTCAATAAGCCAACTATGACACACAAAAATGACCATAAACACAACACTTGATTAAGGCACATGATGCAGACATTAAACAGAGTTGCAAGTGGCAAAGCTCATTCTATATGGACCTAGGTGACATGTGAAACTGTCCTCTGATTACAGAATGGAAAATATTTCATTCTTTTTTAAAATCATGGAGTCATGCACCCTCCAGGTTATGAAGAAAATGAAAACTTCAGCTTGATTTAGTGGTCAGTCTGAAAGACTGCATATATGATGGTAAAGGGGTGCAGAGATGCCTTGGTTATGGTCTCCTTACTCATGTAGAGCATTAAAATGAGGGCTGAATGATATGTTCAGACTTTAAACAGCATACATAGCTACCAAGGCATTATATTTTGGAGCACAGTCTTAAGATATTGCCCCATAATGATGGCAAATTTCAATCTCTACTATGTTCCAACAGTGTGGTTCCATCATAAGAGTAAACAGGTGACAAATTTGTTTTCTTGCAGTGAGGATATGCCACGTATTAAGCATAACAAGAAGGTAAACAAGTCGAAGAACACACCTATCAGTTGAGCTGCTGAAATCATGTCTCGCACATCAAAATATCTATTTTTTAAATAAAATCATGCCATCAGTCAAAGTATTTACATGTTAAGTCTCCTCCCTTGTGTTGTGTTTAGTCTTATCCAAAATAAAAAGCATTTTATTGGCCCTGTCCCAACTTTTTTGGAATTTGTTGCAAGGGTGAAATTTTAAATTATCACATAATTACCCCAAAACAATCATTCTGCTTGGCTTTAACAACTGATATGTTGTCTGTACACAATGCTCTACCTTATTAACATATTGAATGTTTTGAAAATTCCAGCATTTTGATTTTATTCACAAAATACCAATTGTCCCAATTTTTTTGGAATCCGCTTTGTATGTGCAATAAGGTGTTTGTTCATGTCTTGTATCTATGTATCTATGTCAGCTGTCAGCTTTCCCTCGGGATTAATACAAGTACTCTACTCTACTCTACAAGGCCTATATAAAGAAAGTGACAGTAAAAGCTGACTTGATTTGACTTGACTTGATTCTCTTTCAGACGCGTAAGCCACTGGTGGAGAAGAGAAGACGAGCGCGCATCAATGAGAGTCTACAGGAACTCAGGATGCTGCTGCCGGACACTGAGGTGAGTCTCCGGCTTTATGTGTGTGTGTGTGTGTGAGTGTGTGTGTGTGTGTGTGTGTGTGTGTGTGTGTGTGTTTGTGGTACAGGGAGGTGAGTTTCTGGCTTTGTATGTTCTTATTCATGGGCAGTGAGGTGCAGGTGTCATCGCGGGTCTTGGTGTGTGTGTGTGTCAGTGTTGTCTTATGTTTGTTTTATGGCCCTCATGGTCTTGTTTGGGGTGGTGGTAGCTCTGGTGGTAGAAGAGCCATTCGGCAACCCAAAGGTTGCAGGTTCGAGCCCTGTTTTGCCTGACCCCATCGATGTGTGTCCTTGCGCACTATAGCCTACTTAACCCCAGTTGCCCCTGGTGGCAAGGTGGTACCAGAGAGAGAGAGGTTCCATTGGCCCATTGTTTCCGGGTTCTATTATTGCAAGGGGAAGGGGGGATCCCCCTTTAGGCAGACCTAAGCAGACCTAAGGACTGTTCTATTCAATGCTAGGAGTATTATGACATGTTAGGTGCCCATAGCAACCTATTACATTGGCATATCTCTATATACTTAAAGAATCTATGGTGGTACCCTGTGTGGCAGCCACTGCCACCTGTGTATGCATGTATGATTCTGAATGGGTGAATGTGAGGTATACAATGCGCTTTGAGTGCTTGAAGGAGTGGAAAGGCAGCAAATCTACCATTTAGTAGCCATGTCATAGGCATTGAAGAGGTGGAAAAGGCTCTATAACAGTGTTTCTCAACGGGGGCGCTACAACCCCCCCAGGGGGTGTTATGCCCTATGGCAGTGTTTCTCAAACTTTTTCAGACCGAGGACCACTTTGTGCCCCAAGAAATGTTCAGGGGACCACTGAATTGACAGTTGACGGGTGCTAACTTGACACTGCTAATTTAAATGCAGATCATTTACTTTTTATTCACATTGCAAGCCTGTCTTATTTTGGTGATAAGACCTCTGTTATGTTCAGCTTTGTAATTATGTTGCAAAATAGCCTACTGCTAGCTTGTCTTGAAATAGTAGAAATCCCCTTGCGGACCACCTGAGCTCTGTCGCGGACCACCAGTGGTCCCCGGACCACACTTTGAGAATCACTGCTCTAGGGGGACGTTGAGAAGGATACAGCTGAGTGGGGGCAGGGTTGAGTTCCCATTGGGGGACATTAGTCTATTCTATTTTCCAAAAATTAAGGGGGGCGTTCGCAGGCTTATGAGGAGGTCAAGGGGGCATTGGGAGGCTTACGATGAGGTCAAGTGGGTCGATGAGGTCATAGCTATCCTGCCATACAAATGACATGCGTGCGTGCGTGCGTGCGTGTGTGTGTATGTGTACAATAAATCTTGTGTTTGTGTGTGTTTGTGTTATTCAGTTGTCATCAAAGATGGAGAACGCAGAGGTTCTAGAGATGACAGTGAAGCGTGTGGAACAAATTTTACAGAACCGCTCTGAAGGTGAGACACACACATTCATATGCACACAGTTTTTTGTAGCAGGAAGCAGTCCTTCCTGGATTTTGCACTGGGATTTTGTGATTTTTGCGGTCAAAATGTCTGATTTTTTGCAAAGATTTTGCGCCCCTTTCTGGGTTTTTTTGGTAACTGAAAACAGCAATCAGTCTAAGCAGACTTAAGACAAAAGAGAGAGAGATTCAAAAACGCACTTCCTTTTAATTTTCTGTAGAAATCCCAACACAAATTACATTTACAAAAGTTACATTTGGCCATCATCAAAAAACACTGTCGGTCCAGCTATTTATAGGCTACCCACGTCCCTGTCCGACGAGCCACACCCCCTCTTGAAGAGAGAGACGAGGGTCTTGCTTATCAAGCTACCTGCCAGAAGATGGTATGCCAGATACCACCAAGAATTGAAGTTCCTTGAAAATACGAGCTATCAACCTCGAGCTCCGTAGCGCTTGTGCGCCCACTCTTTTCCTCAGAAACCATCAGTTCATGCAACGCCTCGGAACAGCGAATCATGCGATTAACCATCACAACCTGTACCAGCACGAAGTTTTGCACGAACAGACAACTTGTGCGACAAAACAACAAGAAGAAACGCATTGCGCTCATTTCATAGTTTTGTTTTCATTGCATTGTTTCTCCACGCTGTAAAACGTGTGCTGAGGGATTTTAGACAGGGGGTCGTTTCTCGACAGTGACTTTGCTAACGACGTTAGCCATTTTGTTCGTTCTTAAGACCAACGTTGTAACCAAGGTCTTGAGTTGGTCTTAAGTTGTTCTTAAGTTGTTCTTAAGTTGGTCTTGCGTCTAAAGACCAACTGAAGACCAACTTAAGACCAACTCAAGAGCAACTTACGACCAACTCAAGACCGACTTAAGACGGTTAGCAACGACAAGAATCGAGAAACGGAGTCCAGGACTGTCTTTGCACGCGCGCTGTTGTGAAAAGCAGAGTGGAACGCACCGTCCGATCTGTCTCTGTCATCCCGTTGACTGTCAAAATTTGGCCTTTAGAAAATTTCCCGGATTTTGGCTTAAAATATGGGAATTTTCCCGGATTTTGGGAGCTCAAAGTTGACAGGTATGCATGCTGGATGCCAGCTGCCTATAAACTCCACAGAATGTTGAAGGGGACAAAGGGGAAAATTTGCGGGGAAAATGCGGCTTTACAGGAATTACGTGGCATCGTGAAATTATGCGGAATATCATTGAATTTGCATGAATCCACGCGATCGCTGAATCGTGAAAAACTGGAGGGACTGAGGTAGTGTCTTAATAGACTTCAACAGTGGTTCTCAAACTTTTTGTGTGAAGTACCACCTGAGAAAATATTGAACTCTCCAAGTACCACCTTGACAACCAACATTGGAATATCGCAGCAAATGCCTTCTAAATTCACTTTTGCCAGTCAATATCGGAGAGGTTCATAATGGCATCAACAGCTACAGTCACATTCAGTGCAAGTTTGTTTTTAAATGTCTTGCTTGCCTAGTAGGCCTATTATTCTGCATTACATGTGCAGAGTTCAGATGCAAAAACCCCTAACTCCATTTCTGAAGACCTGCACTTCTATATTTTTAGAGAACCCCATTGTTGGTTTGGTTTACATTCATGTACTTGATAATACATGTAAATAGTTATATTACATAAATAAAATAAAAAATGTATTTAATAAAACAAAACATTTTGACAGCTTTGTATTAAATAAAAATGAATTAAGATCATTTTCTGAAAAGGCACTTAGGGGGTTTTGCATCTGAACTCTTCATTTTCAGATTCATACAATTCAATATTACAAAATGTGAGACCAAAGAGACATTTTCATTTGCAACAACGTGATCAGCCAAAAAATAAAAAAAAATCTAAGTACCACCAGAGATGTCTCAAGTACCACCAGTGGTACACGTACCACAGTTTGAGCACCACTGCCCTACAATACGTTGTTCAGCAGCAATGCTCAAGGATTCTTACTTTATTGTGTTACTTTCTGCTTTAAAATGTCGAAGAAATGAAAGGACAGTTAAACAGAGTGTTCATCCTTGTTCTATGATGCTATTTTGGCAGAGATGTTTCTTAAGATGCTACTATCAAAGATCTATTATCAATCCAGTTCACAACATTTTTGGCAAAGGGGTGAGCTCTTTTCTCTTCTATGAGACAGAATTTTTGCAACAAGTTGATGGTGCAGGAGAGCGCTTCGAAGCGGGCTACATCCACTATAATAATGATGTGTGTTGTGATGTGTATATAATGTGTGTGTGATGTGTATATAATGTGTAATGTGTGTGTTATGTCTCCCCCTAGAGGCCCCAGTTGAAGGTGAAGGAGAGCGTTTCGCTGCCGGCTACATCCAGTGCATGCACGAGGTTCACACCTTCGTCTCCGCCCCCTCCGGACTTCACGCTACCACGGCAACTCACCTGCTCAGCCACCTGCTGGAGTGCATGCCCCTACACTCACAGCAACACACACACACACACGACTTCAGCAGCCAACACACACACGACGACACCCAGGTGGACGAATCGATCACAGAACACGCGGAGGAGGAGCAGCAGGACAGGAACACCCAGGAACTAGAGGATTCACACTCACACACACCTGGACAAGACACACAGTCACACTCACACACACCTGGCCAAGACACACAGTCACACTCACACACACCTGGCCAAGACACACAGTCACACTCACACACACCAGGCCACGACACACAGTCACACACACTGCAGGAAACTCTCCTACACACGCCTCTTGAGCAGGACACACACCTGTCTACACCTGGGAATAAGCCACACCCCTGGTACACGGCAGCTCACTCGTACACACCTGAGCAGCAAGCTCAACTCTCATCACCTGTGTCCCCGCTACACACTGCTCCCACGCAGACTCACCTGTCCTCACCTGAGAATAGGCCACGCCCCTCTACACCTGGGCAGGTAGCTCACTGGTCCACCACCACACCTGAGCCACAGACCTCGTACACTGTTCCCATGGAGACTCAGCTCTCCATACCTGGGAATAAGCCACACCCCTACACACCTGGACAGGGAGCTCACCTTTCCATACCTGAGCCACATGCCTCCTACACTGCTCTCACAAAGCCAAACCTCATGGAGACTCAGGTCTCCGCACCCGGGAATAAGCCACACCCCTACACACCTGGACAGGGAGCTCATCTTTCTATACCTGAGCTGCGAGGTCCCCTCTCCTCCTCCTCACCTGTTCCACAGCTCTACTCCGCCCCGCTGCAGCAAGACATTTTACCTGGGCAGCAAGTTCTTCAACACACACCTGAGAATGGCTCTCACCTGTACACAGCTGGACCACCGGCTTACATACACACGCCCACGCAAACACACAGACAGACACACACACCTGATGGTAGTGGTTCTTCTCACCTCTACAATGCTGGTGCCCATTACCCACGCACTCCTCAGCCCTCCACACTACATCCCCAGCCCCACTCTGCTCCGCCGGCTGCTCCCATGACTACGGTCTCCCGGCAACTATACTATCCACAGGAACGGGCACAGGAAGTGGACATGATGGAGGAGGCGGGGCCACAGCCTGGCCAATCAGCTACGGTGCCACATGCCACGTGGAGGCCATGGTAGCCACGGTAATGAGAGGATGTGTGTTTGGTTTGATTTTATCCACAAATATTTCATTTTTATAGGCTATTACTGTGACCAATTATCACCAAGTGCTATGACCAATTCTCACGGAAAGTCTTCACCAGACTTGTCAAAAGTGAGAGTAAATTGAAAAACATTAAAAACCTGACAAGGATCCACCAAAAACGATACAACCAGCGCAGTCATCAGATCATTAGATAATTAAATTCCCTGTGTCAGCTGATCATATGACGTACACAAGTCTACTGGCTACTAAGATAAGGTACCTGTAGGAAGGAAGCTGTGTTTCTTTTTACTTTTGACACCTCTGTTCTTCATGGTGTTATTATAATTGTGAGTGTGTGTGTACTTTGAGACCTTCTGTAGATTTAGATTAGGAAACAGATTTGTGTGTGTGTGTGTGTGTGTGTGTGTGTGTGTGTGTGTGTGTGTGTGTGTGTGTGTGTGTGTGTGTGTGTGTGTGTGTGTGTGTGTGTGTGTGTGTGTGTGTGTGTGTGTGCCCCACACCTGCAAGACAGTGTGTAGGGAGTCCATCGTACAATATGTGTGTGTATGTGAAAAGTGATATAGTCATATTTACTGTTAGTTTATTATTATTGTTGTTAATTATTGATGAAGGTGTTGTTGCAGGTTGACCACACTGTTGATTACTAGATACTGAAAACACTCAATACAGGGTATCCTAATTAATATATTAGTATAAACATACACACTTAGAATCTATTGATGAATAGCTACCTAAAGCACTATAATATAATGTGCATAGTTTAAAATATTCAATAAAAAAACATGCCTCTATCATGCCTGGAGTTGGTGTTTATTTGTTGTCCTTATGTGTATGAAGCAAATAGGGGGATTCCTGCAGTGTTGCCAAATTGGGCAGTTTCTCCAATTTGGATGACGGTCTGCGGGTA
>NC_085871.1:48296431-48303931 GCF_034702125.1 Engraulis encrasicolus | reverse complement strand
ATTTGGCTTTTTGATGGCTTCGGCAACAGAATATATCTCAAAATCCCATGAGAAGGAATGGAATGGCCCAGGACCATTATTTTCAAAGACTGAATGTTGTGAAGTTTCCAGTGTTTGCGTTGGAAGAACGCAACAATTAGCTGGCAACTTGTTGCTAGCATTTTGGTGTAATTTTACAACAATTAGCTGGCAACTTTTTATTGCCAGCAATTTGCTTTAATTTTACTTCAATGAGCTGGCAACTTTTCACCAGCAATTTAATTTAATTTCACACCGATGAGCTGGCAACTTTTTTGCCAGCAAATTTGTTGTAATTTTACAACAATTAGCTGGCAACTTTTTATTGCATGCAATTTGCTTTAATTTTACTTCAATGAGCTGGCAACTTTTCACCAGCAATTTAATTCAATTTCACACCAATGAGCTGGCAACTTTTTTTGCCAGCAAATTTGTTGTAATTTTACAACAATTAGCTGGCAACATTTTATTGCCAGCAATTTGCTTTAATTTTACTTCAATGAGCTGGCAACTTTTCACCAGCAATTTAATTTAATTTCACACCAATGAGCTGGCAACTTTTTTGCCAGCAAAGTTGTTGTAATTTTACAACAATTAGCTGGCAACATTTTATTGCCAGCAATTTGCTTTAATTTTACTTCAATGAGCTGGCAACTTTTCACCAGCAATTTAATTTCATTTCACAACAATGAGCTGGCAACTTTTTTGCCAGCAAATTTGTTGTAATTTTACAACAATTAGCTGGTAACTTTTCACCAGCACTTCAACTCAACTTCACCTTACTGGTGCAATGTGCAATTAATGAAGATTGGCCAACAGGCTGGCCCACTTGAGCCATGAAACTTCCCACACATTAAAAGGACAGGTGTTTCAGTTATTTTGTCCAACCACTGTGTAGACAATTCCACATATATATGGAATGTTTACTTATAAACATGGATCAGAATGAAAACTTTTTGGAACTGAAGTTTTGATATGTGCATTAAACAAGGGCCAAAACCAATCCATTTAAGAATATCCTTATACTTTTTTAAACACTATCTTAGAAGGAGCCCAGTCTGTTTTTAAACTGTAGTTCTAGAGCAGGAGCATCAATGAATGGAACATTCTAGGAACTTGTTAGCTTTTTGATACAGATCTCTCTTGTTACTCTGTTGACACACTCTATACCTAACCAATCTGTCAATTAGTGCCTTGCCTCACTTTATTACTAATCACTTTCATGCCGTGATTCAATGATTGCCAGCACCTGCCCAATGCCTGATTACTCTGGTCACATGGTTCACTTGCCCCATTATATAAACCTGGACTGTCACACTGCTTTGGTTGCTTGTCTGAATGGCACAGCATAGCGCCTGACTCACTGGCGCTCACTGGTACTGGCAATCAATTGATTAGCCGACTAGATGAGTGGTTGGTTTGTTGACAGGGTGGCTGACAGCATAGTGCCAGTTGACCAGCTAGCTGCCTGGCAGGTTGACTGGCAGCCTGTCCGACTGGTCAGTTGACTGGCTTGCTGCCTTGCTTGTTGACTGGCCAGCTGTCTGTCCGGTTGACTGGCTGCCTGGCTGGTTTAGCCAGGCAGCCAGTCAACCAGCCAGTGAATCGGACAGGCAGCTGGTCAGTCAACCAGCCAGTCTGTCAAGGCCAGTTGGCTACCTGGCCGGTTAACTGGTTGGCTGCCTGACAGGTTAACTGGTTGGGTTGTTTCATCTTTTGAGAGCCATCTTGTAGCATAGCATGTTTAATGCTGCTTTTTGCATAATATTAAATTTAGGCCACTTGATTGGATTGACAAATGCATATCCATACAGTCCTTATTGTGACTGTTTTTGAACCCCCCTTTGAGATGACTTGATAAATGAAAGTCCACTTGAGGAAACTATCACTGTCACTGTGACAGCACTATGCTGAGCAATTTATCATTTGTACCTCACCCATGCTAGGCTGAACTTGAAGACGTATATGCTTAGAGCAGAGTGGCATTATGGTACCATGCTATCTCAGTCATGGTGGAGGATGGGGACGATACTATGTTGAAGGCATCTCAGACATGGAGGCGGGCAGCGGGGGTGGAGGCGGGAGGAGGCGGGCGGATGAGGGGGCAGGACATGTGCCATGGTCAGAGTAGTTTTGAAAACGGAACAGTGTTGTAATTTTAAACGACTTGCTGGCAACTGTTTTTTTTCTGCAATTTGTTGTAAATTTAAAACAATTTGCTGGCAATTATTCCCCATCAATTAGATGTAAATTTCAGCTTGAAATCTTTTACAGTGTACTAATGAAACAAATTATTGCATACAATATTACACTAGGGCTATTTAAGATTGTAGGCTACTGAAACTGATATATTAGAAATTATAAACTCAAATTAGGATGGTCTACATGGGCCTACAAGAAAAAAAAAACTTGTCACTTATAAAAACTATATGTTAAAACAGCTTGCTATAGGCGTGCGTCTGTGAGATATGTCCCGCCTTCTCTCACTGTCAAAGACTTCCACCTCCTCCCTTATCTGTCGCTATTTTTAAGGTGTTTCAGCGACTAGAAACTAATTGACTGTCTGTTGGCATTGACAGCAATTACATCTTTCAAAACAATAACGTTGACATGACTAACACTATCTTAAATGCTGACGAAGTTGCCGATGTCGCGAAATCATAACCCATGTTGATGCAGCCTACTATGCACGCGCAGCGCCATGTAGATATCAAAACGTTGCGTGAGGAATGTAATATCTCGCGGTTCGCTATTTGATCAGGGCTTTAGTAAGTCCGCGTGGCGTTATTGACAGCTGATAGACAGCCAGCACAACAGTACCCTTTTCATGCTGACCGTACAATAGACTAACCTTGCGAGCTGCAAAGGCGAGCCACATGCTGCTCGAGAGTTGCGCAAGGAGGACCAGAACTGTGTAGGCCTACCGAAAAAATCTTTGCTGGTAGCCGCTACAGCAGGCTGACTACTCCACAGGTTGGTTAATTTGGGTGTTTTCTGTAATAATTCTTTGGCTCTTTCCTTTTTTATTTCTACTAATTTTCGTTTTTTTGCTCCGCTCTCCTGTTTCCTATGGCTCGACATTTTCGCTCGTTTTCTTTTTTTTTTCTTCTATTATTTTTTGTCATTTGACATTCCGCGACCGGAGGCCCCCCCTAGCGGTGATGCCCGGGGCTGCAGCCCGTTCAGCCCATTCTTTAGAGACGGCCCTGCCCTGATAGTACAACACTGAAAGCGTTGTCTTCAGAAACCTACAGTATGAACACTGTAAAAAGTGATAAGTCATGATAACTTACATTCTGCTATACACTGTAATAACAAATTTAGCAGCTGCTACAGAATTCCAAGTTAATTGAAATCTTTTTAGGAAATTGTGTGGAATTGTGTGTGTTGTTTGATACAAAGCTGCAATTCAAAGCCTCACAAAACTTACAATAAGGATTCCAATGAACTTGGAATTCTGAGGCAGCTGGTCAACGATATTTCTTACAGTGTACAAACTTTTACATTACACTGCTTTTGTTCCCTTGAGCATGGCACCTGACCCCTTCATTGCTCCAGGGACTGTAACCAATACCCTGCAAATAACTGTGTTTTAAGTCAATAAAAGCGTCAGCTAAGTTATACCCACTGGAAGCCTAGGAAAGAATCAGGAGAAATACTCTCTCACACACACACACACACACACACACACACACACGCACGCACGCACACACACACACACACACACACACACACAGAGACACACACACACACACACACACACACACACACACACACACACACACACACACACACACACACACACGTATGCTCCCATGCATGCACGCTCCCACACATGCGCACACATTACTCCCTGTCCCTTCCTCTCAGCCTGCTGCCATCCCTGTGTGTCTGCACGTGTATGTGCATGTGTGCATAAGTGTGTGTGTGTGTGTGTGTGTGTGCGCGCGTGTGTGCGTGTGTGTGTGTGTGTGTGTGTGTGTGTGTGTGCGCGCGTGTGTGCGTGTGTGTGTGTGTGTGTGCGTAAGTGCGTGCGTGCCTGTGCATGTGTCTGTGTGCATGTGTGTCTGTGTGCGTATGCATGTGTTTTTAAGTTTGTATGTGTGTGTGTGTGTGTGTGTGTGTGTGTGTGTGTGTGTGTGTGTGTATGTGTGTGTGCGTGCGTGCGTGCGTGCGTGCGCGCGCGTGTGTGTGTGTGTGTGTGTATTGCCAGTCACGCAATAAAACTATCGGAGGCAGGATGTTGCCAAGTAGCTCTATTTTTAAGGACTCAGGCCTTGAGGAGGCGGCTCATTGGCTGGAGAGGGAACCACACACACGCACACACACATGCACGCGCGCACACACACACACATTCCATATATATGTGGAATTGTCTACACAGTGGTTGGACAAAATAACTGAAACACCTGTCCTTTTAATGTGTGGGAAGTTTCATGGCTCAAGTGGGCCAGCCTGTTGGCCAATCTTCATTAATTGCACATTGCACCAGTAAGGTGAAGTTGAGTTGAAGTGCTGGTGAAAAGTTACCAGCTAATTGTTGTAAAATTACAACAAATTTGCTGGCAAAAAAGTTGCCAGCTCATTGGTGTGAAATTAAATTAAATTGCTGGTGAAAAGTTGCCAGCTCATTGAAGTAAAATTAAAGCAAATTGCTGGCAATAAAAAGTTGCCAGCTAATTGTTGTAAAATTACAACAAATTTGCTGGCAAAAAAGTTGCCAGCTCATTGGTGTGAAATTAAATTAAATTGCTGGTGAAAAGTTGCCAGCTCATTGAAGTAAAATTAAAGCAAATTGCTGGCAATAAAATGTTGCCAGCTAATTGTTGTAAAATGACAACAAATTTGCTGGCAAAAAAGTTGCCAGCTCATTGGTGTGAAATTGAATTAAATTGCTGGTGAAAAGTTGCCAGCTCATTGAAGTAAAATTAAAGCAAATTGCTGGCAATAAAAAGTTGCCAGCTAATTGTTGTAAAATTACACCAAAATGCTAGCAACAAGTTGCCAGCTAATTGTTGCGTTCTTCCAACGCAAACACTGGAAACTTCACAACATTCAGTCTTTGAAAATAATGGTCCTGGGCCATTCCATTCCTTCTCATGGGATTTTGAGATGTATTCTGTTGCCGAAGCCATCAAAAAGCCAAATTGGACCACAGGGGGGCTGCCACACCTGAGCATCGTTTATGCTCTGACCTGCCCATCGTCTGTATAAATGGACAAACCATCATTGGCTTCTCCCATGCCCTTTTAGCAGAGAGAAGCCCGTTTTGAATTGCACTGAGCTGAAATTAGCGCACCTGGACGTCATTTACAATCAGCTGGTTCATGACCAAAGAAGGTAGATTGGATAAGCAGTATCACTCAATGGAAAATGCATTGGCCACAGTGTAATAGTTGGGGACAGTCGTGGCTCAGTGGTTAGAGCCCTGGGTTGGCAACCCAAGGGTTCCCGGTACAATGCCCGACCGGACCGCAGCTGAAGTGCCCTTGAGCAAGGCACCTAACCCCCACACAGCTCCCCGGGCGCCACTCAGCAGGCAGCCCACTGCTACGGACTAGTGTGTGTACTTCAATGTGATTCACTTGCCCAAATGGGATAAATGCAGAGAAAGAATTTCCCCTAGGGGACCAAAATTGGCTCCAATCCAAATTGGCTCCTATTGTCTTCGTAGTATAAGGTGCTGCTTTAATGCCATAGAACTAATACATTTATGCTTAATGACATGGTGCACATGGTCAGTGTGTGCGATGCCATGATGGACAAAATTTGTACTCCACAAATTTGGTCGAAAGAGAATATCCGGTTGTCAGTGCTCAGTTTGTGGCCAAATTTACTGCAGCTGTCGGTCAGCATTAATTGTGGGGGATAATTAAGGACAGGTGACAAACATTCACTATTGTATCCTATGACCTGTTCCACACTTTACCATGCTTCCAATTTGACCATGGAAGAAGAAAATTGGACTCCCCTTGCTATCATTCCGTACTACGCTCCGATGATGTCTGTAAACCCTCCTATGTCTACCTCCTTGCTCATGACCAGGTGTGTGCGATTGAAGAGTTCAAATCAGTTCAAATCCTCTCCACCTCTATCAGGCCTGTATGCATGTTTAAAAAGCATCCAATCAGAATGTGACCTGAGCTCCATAATTTCTGCATGTGGCTTTGCATACATTTGCATTAGGACAGCAGCCCTGACAAAACAGATCTTTACAACAGTATGATGTAAAAAGTATTATGTGCTGCTGTACATTTACAATTGTGAATTGTACTCTATATGATATCCCACAATGCATTGCACATTACAGCAGTGAATAGTAAACTGGTATATACATCTTCTTGATGTAGAATTCTAATGTGAAATCACGACAATCTTTTACAGTGCACATTAAAACAAAACAGCAGCATAGCACCTATGGCACGGGCACACGACCTGACAGGACCACGTCACCAGTTGAATGGCATTCAATAAGAGAGTGGGGCGCAGGACACCCAGCTCCAACACATAGGCCTACCGGACGACCAGACCGTCCACGGAGACACCACAAGCTCATGCACAAACATCCAAACGCAGACACGGCAGTCAGCTCACGGCACGCGCCATCAAACAAACTCAGGCACCCCAGGCGAAGAGCAGAAATTACTCGCGCACACTGGCCCTTAAATCATGGAGTGACGGTCCGCTAGGCCAATCTGAGGGGAGCCCATAGTCATTCTCACAGCTTGAGCAACTACACCTGCTACACATGCAGCATCCTTCAATACAAACCGAGCTCGATGCCACGATACGAGACGCATGGTGTCTCTATAGATAGGCCTAGATATATTATTTATTTGTCCTTTCGGAAAACTGTTTTGTGCCATTTTCAGTGCATCTGATACAATTACAAAGACATTACAATAAACAAGAACACAATAGACAAACACAACCCCCCCTCCCCTCCCTCTATAGGACAAAAAGACAGGTTGACAAAAAAACCCAACATAAACACAGTAAAGTGCAGTATTCAGTACCAAAGTGCAATGTGCTATTCAGTCTAAGTTACAGTTGTCTTATTTAGCATGGATATACTAGTAGATATAAAAGATTGGCGGGCTCTGTTTGTCTTAAATGAAGGCATCCTAAACCTCCTACCTGAGGGCAACAACTCATATGCTTGCTGTAAGGGGCATTTTATTAATAATCCCGTAGTTGAATTTGCTTTACTTCTCCATCACACTAGCATTGAAGCCCCATATCATGGACATAAAATATTCCACTACAGTCTAGCTTACTTTTGTTGCTTTGATGTTGTACTTCTGTCTATAGGCTACTTTTGTCGAGTCACTGTAGGCCTAGGCTATGTGTTCGTAGGCTGTTTGTTTAGTTCGTGTTTTGTTAGGCCTGTATGTTAGGCCTAAATAGCCTATCAAAGCGTAGAGAAGCACTTTATAAAACCGATTTATAAAACCGATTTATAAAACTGATGTAGGCCTTGGA
>NC_085871.1:48266431-48273931 GCF_034702125.1 Engraulis encrasicolus | reverse complement strand
GAACGCTGAATCCGTTTACAAATGTAAGTACTGTGTAGTAAAGTCACGTTCTACTTCAAGGCAGAATGTAGCGCATACACATTACAGTCCTTATCTCCGCAACATTTGGCTAGAAAGTTGTGTGTATTTGTACAATTGTTTGTTGACTCGCCATTCCTTATCGGTTAGCTCATAGCTAATCACTGTGTGTGGTAGTTAGGACTCGTGTTTGTGTCCCAAGTCACATTGCTCTGTAATGCGCATGCAGTAATTACTTCCAACTTCCAATATTGAATGTAATATTATATGTATGTATAATGCAGTAATTACTTCCAACACATCCACAGACACTTGTCATGAATGTAATATTACAACTCATCCCTTCCCTCAGGGTCTGCGGAGGACACCTCAAAATTCATCCGGGCGAGGGGGGTGTCCGGCAAGTTATTTACCGGCCAGCGTAACAGCGCTGTTGAGGGCTGGAAGTAAGTGATGTGGTAGTCCAAAATTGCATTAAGTCTTATCTCCAGAATGTACATGTAGCCTAATGGTACACCACCACTTGTAATGAAGTCAGGACAGAGCTCTTGCTTGTACAAAGGTGGGGATGACAACAGTGTTTTTGAGGCAGGGCTGGTCGTTACATGTGCCACAGCTGAATGGTGCACTTCATACAGCAGGCACATTATTTGGCATCCATGACAAGCGTCCACACAGTATCCCCCAGCAGTATCACACACACACACACACACACACACACACACATACACACACACACACACACACACACACACACACACACATACACACACACACACACACACTAGAGCAGTGTGGTTGGATGGACTATAATTAACAAGCTGATGGACAAGTAATGTGTTCTGCGATGTTTCTCTTGTTTAGGCAGGTGCTGAAAACCATAGGCCTGGAGGGCAAGATCACGCCACAGCAGGCCCGAAAGAAGTGGGACAATTTGCGGACAAAATACAAGGTAAACAATGACATTTCTGACATCCCAACCACACCAATACAAGCAAAACAAACAACATTAACACAGGAATGTGTAAGCTATTATCAGGCTATGGAATACCACAAATGTACATCAAGTTCAAGTTTATTTAGCCATATCAACAGTATAAATAACAGTTGTTAGGAATGTTACTTGGTGTGCTCACACAACAATACAACAAAACACACTAAACTGGGGGAGGGGGGGGGACGGACGTAGAAAAGTGCAATGGAATGGAATATTTAAAGTGCATGGTATGTACATACTTAAGGGCCATATCCCGTTCATGTTCTGCAGGAATGAAGAAGGAATTGAAGAATCCGCCTACAGGCACAGGGACTGACCGGGGGGAGGAATCAGCCGCCACCTAGCCATATTTCTCCGAAATGGATGAGGTCCTGGGTAGTCAACACGACATCACTCCCAGACGTCTCATGTCATCGCAGTGCTCCATTGAAGATGACCAGGAGGAAGCTGATTCTGCAGCCCCCACATCAACACCAGCCCCCACATCACCACCAGACCCCACTTCACCACCAGACCCCACTTCAACACCAGCCCCATAAAGTGCAACGGCATCAAGCACCATCCGAGGCGAGCGCAAGCAGGACTTCCTCTGCTTCATGGAAGAAATGGCCAGGGAAGAGGAGCGAGGGGGGAAGAGGGAGAGGCTGAGGCGGTCAGATGACCGCTTTGATTGGCTCCTTGGGGTGTTGGAGAGGCTTGTGCCTAAATGAATCCCCCCTTCACCCCGACCACCACCTTAAAGGGGCACTGTGTGACATTTTTAGTTGTTTATTTCCAGAATTCATGCTGCTCATTCACTAATGTTACCTTTGTCATGAATACTTACCATCAGCATCAAATTTTAAGTATTCATTATGACTGGAAAAAGTGCACTTTTCATACATGAAAAGGGGGATCTACTCCATGTTCTGGCATTTTGTTTTTCCAAAAAGACCAATTTTTAGCTGGAAAAATGACTTGGAACATACTAGAAAATATTTCTTTATACTTAGTAAACTTTCATGAAACGGTCAAATTCTGCAATAGGCAACCCAGTTTCAATGAGCAGCATAGTTGCAGTACCTTTTTTTAAAAACCATTTCCTGCACAGTACACCTTTAAAATATTCAGTTTTGTATGTGTTGAAGGTAGTACTCTTCTGTTTTCAATTTGGTATGGGTTAAATGACCCCCCCCTCCCAATATTTGTTTTGTATGGGTACATTAAAGTGCATTCAAATATGACATACTTTGTCCTTGTTTTACTTGGTTACACACACTGTAGCGTTGTCCTATCCCACATGATGTGGCAGAGGTGTATTTGTCTTTTTATTGAAATCTGTAGGCTGGCTGCAATGTGGTTCACGTTATGGGAAATACTTTTATGAATAACAGCGCAGTTAGTATTTCAGTGCAATAAGTTGTCATGTCACATTTCATAACTGACACCTTGCGAATGACTTGGGAAAGTACCAGTGACATGCAACATACATCCGAATCAGCTACAGAAACACAGGGAAGACAATTTGAGAAGTAATTCTGTTGACTGTCAACATCACTGTCCAGGTCCACAACCATCGCAGATGGCCTGACTCACTCGAAGATTTATATGGCGTAATTACCACAGTTACTACATGAGGTTGTGACTTTCTTTTCAATTGTCAGACTGTGTGTATAGCGGTGCTATGCCTGCTCTTGCAGTCAATATGGAGGTTCTTCAGATCAATACACAAGTGTTTGTCTGTACTGTTACTGTACCACTCCAACAGTTAGACTACGTCATCTGCAGACATGTAGACTGTGAAATTGCTGTAAGCACCATTTCAAATTCACCCATAGGACACAGGTACAGTTGGTTACTAAAGAGTCATTTTGTCTTTCACAACACATGTTGCTAATCCTGTTCCTACTGGAGAGGGCCCATCCAACTGGTGAAAGTGCTCAGTCCAAGAACCAGCATCTATCATGGCATGGAGGTGCAGTGGTGCATTTGTGAAGCTCTGTCAAGTAATCTGTACAGTTGCAGATGGTGCGGCCACATAGGTTTTTGTAACAGCATAAAAACACAGGCATTGTACTGCTAGGGGAGGCCTTCCAATATTGTCACAAAAGGCGACATTGCAATGTGTGCTGTGATGTCATGGATCGGCTCCTTCAAAAGGACAGCCGGGGGGGTGGCCGGCTTGTAGCCGACTGTGGACACATTTTGTGCACTGCAGAGAGGAAACCATTACGGATCATGAGGAGTATACCACTTCAGCTGCTGTAATCATGTCACACACAGTAGTGCCCTTGAACATTTCCTTCCACTATGCCAACAGTCCAAACGTGTTGTGTGTGACTGTTAATTAATATACCTTGGAACAATATTGGTATTGCTTGAGAACTTACACTTTCTGTTATTTTAGTTGTGTATAGCACATCGGACAGAGAGAATTTGAAATTTACACTTGTTATTAAGCAGTATTTACCAAGTGTCCCAACGTCAATGGAGTTGAGGTTATTAGAGACCACAGACACAGCTTTCAAGGTCACTTTCACAATAATGCTTCTATTACTGACAAGAAGGTATGACTGTCATGACATTGATACTGTGTACTAACACATGAGTGCGGATGTACATTAGCAGTACAACGCGACAGATGAGGACAGCTGTGGGTATGATGTAATATTCTTTATTGAAGAAACAACTGCACCTAGGGAGAACAAAATTACAGTCCATTGCATTTGGCTGACAGTTTCTAACCAAAGACTAAGGTGCTGTTTCTACTTACCCTGCTATTTTTGAAGCCTACTCTTTCTTTCTCCTGTTTAAGGTGTAAAGACAACATGTGAATGAAAATACATATTCCATTGTAAGAAATGTGTTTCAGCCCCCTAAATGGGATATTTGTGAAGCCCACTTTGATATATCTGGATTAATGACATATAGCATGTGGACAAGGAAGGCAAGAACCAATGTGCCCACGAGAAAAACATATTCCCATTAACAAATGTCCTGATCCATGGAAACAGCTCCTAACCCACATACAAAGGAGGACAAGCCTATGAAGCTCGTCCGGGATTCGAACCCGGGCCCCCTCGCATACCAAGCGAGAATCATACCCCTAGACCAACGAGCCATATGTCCATATGTAAAACTAACTAAAAAAATGAAATATATGACAGACTAACTAACTAACTGACAGTAATGGACAACAAAAAAAGACCCCAAGCAAGCCACAATTAGTCATTAACAGTGGGAACTGGGACCCAAGCCAATTACATTGTGTTAACTTTGTCTTTTCTCCTTTTCCAGTGTTAGCACAGTCAATGACTAATTGGAGTGAGCACTCTAGGCGACAGTGGCAAGGAAAAACTCCCACATGGGAAGAAACCTTGGCAGTGCCCTGACTTGGGGTGCGACCACACTGCTTGGCCATACAGAACACATACAGGTTCGGGGATGGTTATAGACAGGTCATCAGCTGGGAAAATTAGGCCTTTCGTCCTACTGCGCTTTTCTCTGTGGATACTGACCAGAAGGCGTATTGGAAGAAATTAAAACATGGGGCCACCTCAAGTTTTGCTCAGAATTCAATATGGCCGCCATTTTCCAAAATGACTTGTTTTCATGCATTATTACACTGTACTATACGGTGATATTCATGAATGTTGAACTACTTTCATCACTATGCTATCCTATTTCCTTACATGCATGTTTGCAAAGGTTGATTAAACCAAAAAAAGTGAAAAAAAAGTTGGCCACCTTGCAATATGCAAAGGAAAGTGCTGAAAATGATGATAAAAGTCATATAGACAACAGAACAGAACAGAAAAAATGATATTGCAAGGTGGCCACTTTATTTTCATTGTTTTAGTTAAGTCAACCTTTGTAAACATGTATGTAAGGCAATGGGACAGAATAGTGCTGAAAGTACTTAATCTTTCATGAGTATTGCCTGATAGTACAGTGTAATACTGCATGAAAAAAAGTCATTTTGGAAAATGGCAGCCATATTGAATTCTGAGCCAAACTGTAGGTGGCCCCATGTTTTAATTTCTTCCAATAGACTTTATGGACAGTAATCCACAGAGAAAGGTGCGGTAGAACGAAAGGCCTAATTTCCCCAGCTGATGACCTGTCTAGCTTAAGGGAGCAGGACGAAATGAGTCATTGCAAATTCCACAGTGGCACTGCTGACGACACAATGGTCTGCATGCTGTTAAGGACAACAAAAAAGAACATGAAATGATAATACAAGGTCCCCATGTGGGCCAGGCCAGCATTACGTGTAACAAACTGAAATGAAAACATGTTAGTGCCTTTTCAGTGTTGTGAAGTTCTGTAAACAAAACGTGTCACTTTAAAAGGATATGGCAACTCAGTCAGTGGACCAGTCCAGGTTGAAGGTGAAGTCTGAGAAAGAACAATAACACATAAGTGCAGTGAATTTCACAAACATACACACAGTGTCCTACTGTTCATGGACCATATAGCACTACCCGCCAAACGCTGGCATGCTCACAACACCCTCCTCGCCCAGTCCAGTAACTGGCTTCCAGCAAAGCCACCAACAGAACTACAAAGAAAACTCAGTCAATACCTGAAAGGAAAAGGTCAGTTGGCACTCCAATGACAAACTCAGCACACAGCTGTGGAACATAGGAATGAAATAAACAGAAACACAAGCGTCCAGCAAAGTCACTGCCCCCACAGTTCAATAATATGCGCCCTATGAGAAAAGACCACACACACAAATTACTAAAGACACACAGGGCATTCAAGCCAAATGGAAAAGGGAAACTAAAGACAGTAATCATGATCCCCCACAGGGTGGCGAGCAGATATACGGTCAGCTATCCGCTGCCGCAACGCATTGCCAGAGGTGATGGCTGGCTCCTCCTCCTCCTCCTCCTCTTCGGGGTCGTCAGGGTCAGGGTGGTCTTCTTCCTCCACCGACAGGACATCGCCGTTGCTGACACAGACGTTGTGGAGGGTGGCGCATGCAGCAATGACATCCGGAACAAACACTGTGTTTATCTCCAGTGCCTGGAGAAAGATGGCCCTCCACCTTGCTTTCAGCATGCCAAAGGCCCGCTCGATCACTCGGCGGGCCTTGCCATGATGTGCGTTGTACCTACGGTGGAAGTGTTAAAAGGCAATAGCTGACATCTTGGTGTTAGTAAGGACAAGTCCTGCTAATGTGAACATGCAGCAATAGGTGTCTATTACAATTACTTTCTTTTCCAATGTGTAACACAATGCACAAGGCCATAATCAGCCAATTACAGTGCCTGGGGCATAAGGCCTACCAGTTTGATAACATATGGTGACAGAGCCATGGCATGAGGTCTGTAAATACAAAGGGAACAGGGAGAACTGCATTACTTCACAGAATCATAACTTTCTGCCTACTGTCAGCATGTAGGCCTTAACATTGTTTTGGGAGAACTAACATCAGTAACACTACCAACCTCTGCTGCGCCACACCCCTGACAGGGTTTTTGAATGGGATGAGGAGGGCAATAGGTCGCTCCATGCTGGGGTAGCCTCCATCACCCAAGAGGAACATACCGGGGGGTGGGTAAGTCGGGTTGCGGATCAATGGGCTCAGCTTCAAAACCTATCATGCATCGAGGAACATTGCTGAAGCATTACATACCGCCTGCAGCTGGATTGAGTAGAACAGCTTGCGGTTGCGGTAGCATCCAGCTTGTGGTTCACCAGGGGAGGTGATCCGGATGTGGCACCTGTCTATAGCACCCGCAGCTTGGCTGAATTGCCCATTACCAGCTAGCATGGCAAATCCATCCCCCACTTCCTGGAGGTGTTCAGCAGTGGATGGCAGGCGTATGATGCGGGGCATGACTTCAAGAATGCCAGCACAGACACGGTGCACAATGTCATGCACTGTGGTCTTGGGCATATCGAATGCCCAAGCGACCACCCTGTACGAGGCCCCACTTGCTAGCCAAAATAAAAAAACCAACAGCTCGATCTGAGAACCCCAGCCATGGTGGCGCTGCACGTTCATGAGCTGCAGCAGGCTAGCAATGGACTCCCGCCTCAAGCGGTAGTCAGGACGGGTGTCCCCATCCCCAAAGTAGAGGCGTAGGAGGGGGACAGTGCGGTTGATGACAGCATAAGAGGTCTGCAAAGACAATGAACAGCTTGTGAAATGATGTCACAGTATAGACATTATAAGTGAAATGTAACATTCCTCAGGCTAAAGTGCTACAGTAAAAGGAGGGTAGGTAGGTAATCACTACACAGTTGAGCAGTATATCATACACCACCAACCATAGCACATTCAAAATCAGTTACATCAGCTGTGTTCCCCATTAAGATGACTGCTTTGAACATTATGTGATTGTTTTCACCTTGCGCACATCTTACATCATGTCATAGCATAAATGCCTTCAGTTGCCACCATGGGAGTAGCTGATTAGTTGGCCTCATTGAGTACCAATTGGACAGGTGTGCTTAATGCAGTGGCAGGTGACTGTGTAACATACATTACATGT
>NC_085871.1:48236431-48238931 GCF_034702125.1 Engraulis encrasicolus | reverse complement strand
AAAACTGACCCCTTTTGCAACCCCACCCCCCTGTCAGCATCACTGCACCAGAGCATGTCCACTACCAGTTCCCATGAACATCCAGTTAAGAGTTTTGAAACACGAATTACAGAGAGAAGATAAATATGAATAATGTGGTAATGCAGAAGAGATGATGGAAGAGATACAGTATAAACAATTGACAAAGTCAGGGCCAACACACCACAGCAAGGAGTCAAAACAACACACACAAACACACGTGCACGCACGCTCTCTCACACGCATGCACGCAAACACACGCACATGCACACATGCTCACACACACTCGCATGCACGCACACACACACACGCACACAGGTACGCATGCACACACCACTCACACACACATATACACACAGGCACACGCACACACATGCACGCACACACACACACAAACACACACACGCATGCATGCGCGCACGCACATACATACATGCACACGCGCGTGCACACACACACACACACACGTGCGCACACACACAAACACAACACACAGACACACACACACACACACACACGCTTGCGCGCCCGTACACGCGTACACACACAGACACACACAGACACACACAGACACACACACACACACACCTCCCCACAAGGCTGCGGGAGGCCACTGCCACCTTCCAAGATCAGCGCAGCAAAGCATCTCATCTGCACATGAAAACAGGACACAGAAAAACAACACATCTCTCTCTCTCTCTCTCTCTCTCTCTCTCTCTCTCTCTCTCTCTCTCTCTCTCTCTCTCTCTCTCTCTCTTTCTCTCTCTCTCTCTCTCTCTCTCTCTCTCTCTCTCCCTCCCTCTGTCTCTTTGCAGAATTGAGAGGCCTTGGGAAAGTGCATTTCGCCAACAGTCAGCGAGCCAAAGGCTCACATTGTATTATCTCCAAATCTTATTTACAGCGTATAGAAGGAACTCTCTTACTGTATCGTTTATTAGTGTTGATGACAGCTTGGACTGGTTCTTACCATAGCCGTGGGGGCCAGCCAAATGCAGGGAGGTGATTTGTAGTTTTTATCTTAACTTCAAGTTTAGCAATAAACGGGTACAAAGTAAGACATGGCCCCTTTCATAAATGAGCTACAACAGCAATGCCCAAGTCCTAATATATGTGATGTGATCTGGGAAAACCCTTTACCCTCTCTCTCACACACAGAGACACACACACTCTCTCTCTCTCTCTCTCTCTCTCTCTCTCTCTCTCTCTCTCTCTCTCTCTCTCTCTCTCTCTCTCTCTCTCTCTCTCTCTCTCTCTCTCTCTCTCTCTCTCGCCTCTTCTGTCTCCTTTTACTGAATTGAGAGGCCTTGGGAAAGTGCATTTTGCCAAAAGTCAGCAAGCCAAAGGCTCACATTGTATTATCTCCCTCTCTTGTTTACTGTGGGGGGTGCAGCCAAATGCAGGCAGGTGATTTTTAGTTTTTATCTTAACTTCAAGTTTCGTAAAAAACGGGTACAAATTGAGACATGGCCCCTTTCATAAATTAGCTGTTGGCAGAATACCAATGTCCAAGTCGTAATGCACAGCACTGCGGCGCACTTTGCTTCCGACGTAATTTGGACCCCCAAACCAAGGGGGTCCAAATTACGTCGGAAGCAAAGTGCGCCGCAGTGCTGTGCATTACGACTTGGACATTGGTCAATGGGCGGCGTCGACAAAATAGAACTTGTCTGGGGGGCGCTGTGGCGCAGCGCGCTAAGCCCCCCACGTTTGGGCTTGCATGCCCACGGGGACCCCGGTTCGAGTCCGGCCGGGGTCATTTCCCGATCCCACCCCATCTCTCTGTCCCACTCGCTTCCTGTCACCATCTCAGACTGTCCTATCAAATAAAGGCATAAAAAAAAAAAAAATTGAACGTGTCTCTAATTGCTATCCGACATCGGCGAATGTCCACGGACATCGGCGCCAGTGTGCAGGGTTCTATTGAAAACAATGAAATCGAACTTTTGCCCAGCAGTGCTCAGCACTTTGTCAGAGCCTATGTGCAGAAGCCCTTACAGCGTTCCGCTGGTGGAACAGTATGGATGAAGGGGGTGCGGCCATTTCTTTGCATTTTCTCACCCTGGTGAAGGCCTTTACGCAAAGGTGCCCTCTCCCTATTAAAGGGACACTGTGCAGGAAATTGTCAAAAAGGTACTGCAACTATGCTGCTCGTTGAAACTGGGCTGACTATTGCCAAATTTGATCTTTACATGAAAGTTTACTAAGTAATAAACCAATATTTTCTAGTATGGTCCTAGTACAGTCATTTTTGCAGCTAAAAGTGGCTTTTTTTGGAAATTCAAAAAGGCGGACCATGGAGAAGATCCCCCTTTTCATGTATGAAAAGTGCAATTTTTCCAGTCATAATGAATACTTAGCATTTGATGCTGGTGGTAAGTATTCATGAAAAGGTAACATTAGTGAATGGGCAGCATGAATTCTGGAAATAAACAACTAAAAATCTCACACAGTGTCCCTTTAAAACCTAAACATCTCAGCCTTC
>NC_085871.1:48221431-48223931 GCF_034702125.1 Engraulis encrasicolus | reverse complement strand
TTGGCACCTGTATAGTTAAAGATATTGCACAAACTCTCAGATCTCTGTCTGTGCAGCAGTTCTCCATCATTATAGATGGTACTCAAGATATTTCAGGGACTGAGCAAGAGTCCATATGTTTTAGGTATGTGGATGAGGATCTGGTTCCACATGAGGTGTTTGTGGGCTTATATCAAGTGTCAAGAACTACTGGAGTGGAGATAGCAAGAGCAGCGGTGGATGTGCTTTTGAGGCTGAATATCCCATTGGCATATTTGAGAGGTCAGGCATACGATGGTGCAGCAAACATGTCAGGATCGTATTCAGGTGCACAGGCAGAAATGAAAAAACAGCAACCACTGGCATTGTATGTGCACTGCGGGCCTCACTGCCTGAACCTGATAACACAGGCTGCATGTCAGGCCAGTCCTTTAATTCGTGATGCCTTAGAGTGGGTGCATGATCTGGGGACATTAAGCAAGCAGTCAGGCAAATTCAAGGGCATGTTTTCAGCTGTAGCCGCAAATTCAGAGGGACCAAATGTGTCTCTTAGACCACTCTGCCCAACCAGGTGGACAGTAAGGGGAAATGCTGTCAAAGCCGTGCTATCTCAATATGAGAGTGTGCTGGTGAGCCTAGAGGAGATGGCAGCAAGTGGGTCAAGCTCAGCTGCTAAGGCAAATGGTTTGCATGACAGATTTTCAAAGGGAAAGACAGTGCTTGGGCTTCTAGTGGCATTGGAGGTCATTGAGGAGCTAGAATGCCTCAATAAGTCCCTGCAGAAAAGAACAGCAACAATTGCTGGAATGAAGGAAGCAATAGAGTGTGTCAAATCCACCCTACAGGGTAAAAGAAATGAGGAAAGATTCCAGAAAGTGTTCGATAAAGCTGTGGAAATGGTGGATTCCCTGGAACTTGAGCCAATTCAGATTCCTCACCAGAGACGGCCACCGAAACGGTACACTGGTGAGGCAGGCAGTCACACTCCCAAGACACCTGAGGAGTCTTACAGACCAGAATTTTACAAGGTGCTGGATACTGTAGCTGTTCAGTTTGAGGATAGGTTTAACCAACCTGATCTATGTGTCTTGCAGAAATTGGAAGAAACTCTGCTGTCTGGAAAGGTGGATGGCATTGTTGATCAGTACCCTGAAATTAACAGGCAGACTCTTGAGATTCAGTTGGCCATGTTCAGGTCAAAATATACATTCACATCTAGTAGTGAGGTGGCTACTATTATCAGAGGGATGCCAGTTGAGGTGAGGGGTCTGTTTAATGAAGTGGAAAGCCTTGTCAGGCTGCTTTTAGTTGTGCCAGTTTCATCAGCTGAAGCAGAGAGAAGCTTCAGTGCCCTGAGAAGGCTGAAAACATGGCTGCGGTCAACAATGACCCAAGTGAGATTGAACAATGCAGCTGTATGCCATGTTCATCAGGACATACTGGATAATATAGACATAAAACAAATATGCCAACAGTTTGTCGCAGTTAACGATCGACGTAGGCATGTGTTTGGCTCCTTCACATAGACCCATTTTTGTGCTCATCAGTTGAGATGACAGTTGCAGTATGGCTGAAATACTTACTAAGTCTTGAGGAGTAAAGTAATGTTAAGATGTAAAGTGATGTTAAGATGTAAGTATTTATTTAGTTAGTTCTCCTTTCATATAGCATGCCCTACACCATTGCAGAAGGAAAGTTCATTGTTTAAATATAAATCACTTAGGCTAACTGCTTAATGCTGTATAGTTGAAAATAAAGTAGGCCTACATTTTTTCTGTTATTGTAATGTTTTGTTTCATGGAGACCCGTTTCATGGCAGAAGTAAACAGACATGTAAACTATCAATGTGTGTCATTGATTGATTCGGTTGTACACCGACTGAAGGTATATCATTTGTGGCAGTTTTGGGGGGTGGGGGTGGGGGGATTAGGTCCCTGTCCCCACCAATGTCAAAGCCAAAGTTACACCCTTGGTTCTATTACAGAATCCACATGAGCCAAGAGTTCTATTACAGAATCCACATGAGCCAAGAGTTCTATTACAGAATACACATGAAACATGAGTTCTATTACAGACTGTCAACAAGGATTTTTATCACATCGACAGAGGTGTCAAAAGTAAGAGTAAAACTTACAAAAAAATCAACAAAACAAACAAACCAACAAACAAAAAAACAAACCACCTTTTTCTGTCCAAAACAGGGCACTTCACAAGGGGAATTTGTTTTTTTCACGACACCAGTAAAGGCTGTCGATTACCTAATATTCCATACAGTCTCAGGAATGAGTATATAGGGCAGCCAGTCATGGCAAAGTGGTTAGGGAGGTGGTCTTAAGGTCAGAGGGTTGCAGGTTCGAATCCCACCCTTACCTCCACCTACACCTGACCTCCATGACTGAGGGGACCAAAACTCACCGTTGCTTCAGGGACTGTAGCCAATACCCTGCATCAACCCTGTAACTGTGAGTCGCTTTGGATAAAAGCATCAGGTAAGTGTAATGTAATGTAATATAATGTAATG
>NC_085871.1:48213931-48216431 GCF_034702125.1 Engraulis encrasicolus | reverse complement strand
TTATCCATGCTGGCCTATAATGACATGCATAGGCCCACCAGTGTCGATGTTGTTGTCAATAATATGAAGTCCACCACTTTGTTGTGTTGTCATCCAAATTGTCTGCCCTCTGAAATCAGTCACACACATCAGAGGCTTAATGGTTTGGGAAGTGGTATTACGATTGGAGGGTTGCAGGTTCAAATCCCATCCTACACCTCTCCCTTCACCTCCCATCCAGGCTGAAGTAGGCCTATGAGCTAGGCACCAAGCCCCATGCTGCAGGGACAGTTAACAATTCACTGCGAGTAACGAAGTTGCTTTGGATAAGTGTCAGTTATCTTTCTGTTTCTCCAGATGAGAAGAGCGATGATCTGATGTCATGACACATTGGATGTATGGAAGAGCCAGAGGTCCAGCACACCAAGTCAAGTTTAGCCGATTTCAACCTTTTAATCACACCAACTCAATGTAGTAATCAGTTCATTCAATGGCTCAAATACTTTATTTTTAGACACAAAGTACAAATACATTTCAAGGTTTTGTAGGTGATGGGAGGGGATATCTATTGTGGGGTGGACATGTACAATAGACGTGCAAGTACTTATTTATATTAATAAATGGTTATCTGAACTAGGCCTGTAATAGTCAACCCATTGATGCTGGATGCTGTGTACTCGTTGTATTGACCTAGGTGCCTGGAGCGACACAGCATTTAGGCATGACATATTAGATTTTTTTAGATTAAAAATGTGGGTATGTTAGAGCTGAATTAACATGTTCTAATGCAAGAGGATAGTCTTAGCTTTTAAAACTCATATCATGTCTGTATGTGCTTCAGAGACTTATTTAGTTATTTGGGGTTTTTTATAGGATGAGGACACCTTTCTTAAAAGGGGCATAGGCAATTAGCTGGCATTTTGGTGCCGGCTGAAATTGGTTAATATTATTTACATACAGCACTATCCCCATACCAGTATACCCATGTCACCTGAGATATACATTTAGTGGAGACAATATAATTAGTTAGACTAGACTGAAGATTGACAGGCGGTCATGGGTAAGTGGTTAGAGTAGAAGAAGGCACCGCACACTCCCGTCCATCGTGCTGCAACCTACCGACAAACAACGTTTCGGCCCGTATGGCCCTTCTCAACTTTTGAAAAACTTGAGAAAGGCCATACGGGCCGAAACGTTGTTTGTCAATAAATTGCAGCACGATGGACTTGAGTGTGCGGTACCTTCTTCTACCAAATTGATCCTGCACCCGCTACCTGCACCTCGAAACCTCTGGTGTGCGTTGGTTTCCTCCCTCAAAATAAGTGGTTAGAGTGTCAGCCTTGTATCCCAAAGGTTGCCGGTTGGACTCCCGACCCACCAGGTTGGTGGGGGGAGTTAAGTAATCAGTACTCTCCCCAATCCTTCTCCATTACCGAGATAACCTGAGCATACCGTACCGCCATACTGCTCCCTTCCAGGCACCATTGGGGGCTGCCCCCTTTCAAGGGTGAAGCATACATGCAATTTCGTGCAGTGAACACTTGTGTGCTGTGTCACAATGTCAATGGGAGTTGGAGTTTCCCAGTTGGGCTTTCACAGAAAATGTTCTACGTTGTTGTATTAGTACAATAAAATAAGCAAGACATGTCTGGATGGACTTCATCATTTCAGTTATTTATTATCACAGCTACTCACCATCAATGACAACCAGGGCTCACCAGCCAACCAGCCAAATGCTGGGAAAATTAAGTTTTGCTGGTAGAAAAGAAAACATACTTGGCACTTTGACCCATTATTTAATGTACCGGTATGTTTGGAGATTAACATACTAGCCATTTTGGCTACTAGTGAATAGAGCCCTTCTGAAAACTCCAACAACTGGTACAGGTGATCAGTGCATCAGGGGAGGAATGTAAGGGTAGGCCCGATGGATGAGGGGAACAGCATCACTGATGGTGAGGTCCTGGTGCTGCTGCAAAGCCAAAGAGGAAGAAGCCTCTCTGGACACCTCTTCATGTTGGCTCCCCCATCTAATTAGAAAAAAAGAAAAGACAAACATGCTATTTAAATGAATCTAGCCATGCATTGTAATGTACTGGTACAGTACTGAATAATTAACTCCCTTGGCAATATTGTCTGAATTAAAATGTGATGTATAATGTCAGAAAATAACACTCATCCCAACTTACTAGTCATGTATTTACCTGTGCTGCTGGGATGCAATTCTTGGACGTCATCCTGGCCACCATGACGCATGGTTTTAGTTAAGGTGCTGACCACCTGACTGATGAACCTGCAATTACTAAACAATAAAAACAATAAAAGATAAATAACAGGTTTGTTGTGCTTTTCTTTCTCTTGTGAAGGTCATCTTTTCAAATGATTTATTTAATCAAATCAAATCAAAATTATTTAATCAAAGTATGTAACCGACATTCTGTCCTATGTGTTTCTACATGTGCAATGTAATGAAACACCGATTTGAAACATTGAAGTATGTCAAGTCAGCTTTTATTGTCAC
>NC_085871.1:48201431-48206431 GCF_034702125.1 Engraulis encrasicolus | reverse complement strand
TGTGTGTGTGTGTGTGTGCATGCGTGCGTGCGTGCGTGCGTGCGTGTGTGTGTGTGTGTGCATTTGCGTGTGTGTGTGTGTGTGTGTGTGTGTGTGTGTGTGTGTGCGTGCGTGCGTGCGTGCGTGCGTGCGTGCGTGCGTGCGTGCGTGTGTGTGCGTGCGTGCATGCGTGAGTGCGTGCGTGTGAGTTGGAGGGGGTATTGCATGTAATAAAATGTTGGTGATAAACTGGAAAGTATTTTGTTGATGTCCATTTGTGGTGGATGTGATGTGATGTGATGTGATGTGATGTGATGTGATGTGATGTGATGTAATCCTGTTATCAGCCCTGAGAGCTGTTGTTCTCATTCATTCATTCAGTTTTAACAACTAAACTTTTTTTAACACACCACTTATGATGGACCACCATGCGGGAAAGTCATATTCCAGTTACAACCTCTTAAAAAATAATATTGCAATTTACATCATCATCATAATAATGATTAATGACTGACTGAACGGAAATCGTATTAGACTTAATGGTGATAGACTTCAAAACATGGACATAGTAGGCAGGGAATCCTCCCGCCGTGGCTAGAAGATTACGCACCCACGCACCATGTGGATTTCCATTCAACAAGCAATTTCCACCTCACACACAGCAGCAGCAACAGCAGCCGAACTGTACGGATACAACTATTTAGAGGGAAACAAAATCCGAATTCTAGAAAAAAAGAGAAAAAACCCGCCTGCGACTGTGAGGTCAATTCCACTATGTCATAGCTCTGATATGTTAAATGGCATCATCGCGCGCTGATTGGCCGGCGCGCGCCTAATCTCGAGGGATGGTGGGTGGCGTTTCTCTGCCCTCGCGCAATATATGTAATTTGTGTCTCGCTGAACCGGAGCACACAGTCCGTCAGTGACAGCCGAGGCTTGACTACCGTAGCGCGCTACTCCAGAGACCAGAGACCAACAACGTCAGAGAGACAGAGAGCGATCGGAGCGAGAGGGGACATTGCTTTGATCAAGCCAAGACAAGCCAAGACAAGGGATCGCATCGAACGCAACTGCCACGACAAAACAAAACTTTTTGCTTGTTTGTATTCGAGGAACTTTTTTTCTTTTTGCGTCTCCACGTGTAAGAAGAATAAGCGGCAGTATGAAGTCGGTCTATCATCAGGTGTTGAGCCTGCTGTTCGTCCTGCAGAGTCTACAGATGAGCCAGGTGACAGAGGCGTGCTCCTGCGCCCTGTCGCACCCGCAAGAGGCATACTGCAACTCCGATATAGGTGAGACTCACGCCCGCTTACGCACCGCTAGTGTCTTTCTCTGGTCTGTCTTCTGCCTATCTGTCTGACCGTGCTGTCAAAGGATATAGGTGAGAGGAGAGAGGCGCACTCATGCCCAGCGCATGGCTCTAAATTAACATTTTCACCGTCATACAAATGGCTAGGATATGTTAATCTTACTGGCCAAATGCACACTCACTAATGGGTCAAAGTGGCTGGTAAGCTTTCTTTTCTACTAGCCAAAATGTTTTTTCACCAGCACTGACTGGTGTTCATTTAGAGCCCTGTGTACCGCCGTATTTCTCTTGCCCGTCTGACTGTGCGCCTGTCTGCCTGACGTTGGAGCTTGTTGGTTATTCTATTATCACTCACCAGCGGCACCGGGAAGGCTATAGTGCATAGCGTTGCGTACATGGACCCTGTCAACAAATGCATGTGATGTGCTTATCTTGCCTGTTAAATTACACGACAATTAAGATAAGAGTGGACAAACATATTGGTGTTGCACCCTTCCCTTCCTGCGATGGACACAGAGATAAGATAATTACGCAGCAGCTTTCATACAGCTGTTCCCCTTATATGGTGCTCCAGTGAAGTTTTAGTCTAGAGAATGTGGTGTTCAAGTGTTCTATTCGTTTTTCTTGTCTTTAATGAGAACGCACAATCATTAGTGTTGAGCTTTTAGTTTGGAGGGCTAAATGCGTCACTGACGGAGAACTTCTGCTGCTTCTCCCAGAGAGAGACGGAGAGGGGCGGTGTTTGAGTGAGGGAGAGGGGCGACGGAGTTAAAACAGTAGCCATGGTAACAGGTCCCAGCGAGCATAATGTTTTTTTAGGGCAAATGACCACTCGCTGAGGCTGAGCAGTAAACCAGAGGCGAGCTGGCTGGCGGTAGCTGGCCAGAAGTATTTTACTGCCGTCCCAATATTGCACCCATGTGTGGAAGAGAACATTTTCTGGTGTGCGTAAGTGCGTGTGTTTGCATGGAAACAGAATGAAGGGCATGCTGTCCGACACTTAAACGGAGAGAAATGGGAGCTTGCTTGGTGCGCGGACTTTATTTTCAGTTTTCATGACATGATTCATACTGTGGAAGGTAGCGAGCATTTGCTGGTGTGCGTGCGTTCTGGTGTGTTCTGGTGCTTATGTATGGAAACAGCAGCTCAACTCCCGTTGGCCACTCTCTGGCTCTCAGCCCCTCTCCAGCCAGCCAACGCACTCGTTAAGGGTACCCACTGGGTTTTATATATAGGTCAGAATGAAACCTAGAGCGCCGTTTTTAAATCAGTGCAGGGCAGGCAGGGGAGGCGATATCGGAGCAGTGAGTGGCAGGCTGTAGTAGATGTGGTACTTAGGCTACCTCCTCCTAAAACACGGCGCCATCGCGATACGAAGCAACACCCGCCAATGAAACCTGAATACAAGGTGTTTTGTCATTGAAAGCATTCAGTAAAAAAGGCAGTGTTAACTCAACACTTAGAGAGTTGCCATCTGCGGCGATCAAATACACTCTAGAAGATGTTGACTCGACTCCCTAAGTGTTGAATTAACAGTGAATGTTTACTGTGTGTTGTAGGCTATAACGTGCTCTGTGCGCAGTGCACTTAACGTGTAGCCTAGTCAATCTCCCACACATATGCAGCACCATGGAGCGTCTCTCCTTATCCCTCCCTCTCTACAAGCCCTGCTGGTACTACTAGACCCATGCAGCTGCCTGCCACGCACTTCACTTCATTCACTCTCGCTGAGTGTTTGATAAGGACAGGGCGGAAGTGCGCTGTGCGCGCGCGGGCACGGCAAGCAGCGGCCTGTATGTTTATGTAAGCGCCTTGGTATTCTCCTGCGCCAGGCGATTCCTGATTCCTGACATATTTTCACTCCCAAGTCGAGTTGAATTCAAGGAGCGGCCTCTCTTCTCGAGCCAAAGCACGTAACGGAGAAGGGCAGCTTTGTGAAATGTGAAATAAAAACCCTGGGCCGCGAGAGACCCCCACGCTCTCTAATTATCCCGCCCTCGTCTCTCCACACCGCGCGCTCAGAATGACAGGCCGAGCCTGTGCGGTGGCGGGGACTCACCCTCTCCTTATAATAACGTCTTTTAGGAAACGGCGTTTACAAAGAAAGCCACGCAAAGTACAGCTCAGCAAAACACAGCACAGCTCAGGTCGGCTGAGGGGTGTTATTATTTCCCAAAGCCATGACTACACGCTACTGTGTTGCCACTGGCAGCCCTGACCAGCACAACGTGAATAAACAAATAAATAAATAGGTAAGCGAGTAGCCTAAGTATTGAGGCAAAACGAGGCAAAGATAACGTTTCCTTGGGTTAAAGGATCCGTTGTGTTGTGGCTAAATAGGCATAAGTGGCGGAGGAGGGAGTGGAGGGCCAAAAAGAGGTCAAGCAAGCTGCCATGAATACAGGAGGAGGAAGAGGAAGAAGGGGGATGAGGAGGAAGAGGAGGGGAAGAGAAGAGGAGGAGTGGCAAGGAGGAAGATGAGGAGTGGGGAGGAGGAAGAAGGAGGATAAGGAGAGGGTGGAGGGGAAGAGAAGAGGAGGAGTGGCGAGGAGGAAGAGGAAGAAGGGGGATGAGGAGGAAGAGGAATAAGGGGGATGAGGATAAGGAGAGGGTGGAGGGGAAGAGAAGAGGAGGAGTGGCGAGGAGGAAGATGAGGAGTGGGGAGGAGGAAGAAGGAGGATGAGGAGAGGGTGGAGGAGGGGGGGAGGTTAAGATGTTGCAGGTTGAGGAGGGGGGAGTAGTGATGGACTCTGGAATGAATAGCAGAAGAGAAAAATGAAGAGGGGAGGGCTGTGTTGTGAAGAGAGAGAGAGAGAGAGAGAGAGAGAGAGAGAGAGAGAGAGAGAGAGAGAGAGAGAGAGAGAGTTGCTCAAGGCGGTCCATGCACTTTCCTGGCCTCAGTAATTGAGTGACAGCACCACTGTAATGCAGCGGTGTGTGTGTGTGTGTCTGTATGTGTGTATATGTGTGTGTGTCTGTGTCTGTGTCTGTGTCTGTGTCTGTGTGTGTGTATGGGACTGCTTCGGTCATTACTTTAAAGAATGGGGTCCAGACCTACCCATTACTCCATAGGGGCACTGGCATGAGAGGCAGAGGAGTGTGTGCCACTGTTTGTTTGGGTGCATGGCTATGGGGAGTGAGGTAGGTATGCTGGGGCATGAGTATGATGTGGTTCAGGCCTGTTTCCTTTATTTGAGCATTACTTTACATTACACTTAGTTCACACTTTTTTAATCCAAATCGACTAACAACTACTTAAGTACAGGGTATTGGTTACAGTCCCTGGAGCAATGTGGGGTTAAGTGCCTTGCTCAAGGGCACCTCAGCCATGGAGTGAGAGGGTGGGATTTGAACTGCCAACCCTCTGATCTAAGGGCCAGCACTAACTACAGTACATACAGTCCATCATAACATATAATGTGAACTGCACAACAGCCGAAAAACAAAAGTAAGTGCCGAAGCATTTATTGTAGCCTAATAGGCTAATTTGTGCGCAGCGCCACAGCACCCACTCTGACAGTTGTGGTTTCCTGAGCGGGGATTGCTGTGCAGTGACCTGTGAGTGAGGAGATTACAGAGATGTGTGTATGTGAAAGAAAGAAAGAAAGAGAGAGAGAGAGAGAGAGAGAGAGAGAGAGAGAGAGAGAGAGAGAGAGAGAGAGAGAGAGAGAGAGAGAGAGAGAGAGAGAGAGAGAGAGAGAGAGACGCTTCC
>NC_085871.1:48186431-48188931 GCF_034702125.1 Engraulis encrasicolus | reverse complement strand
CTTCAGAGATGCACTTCAATCTCATGCCAGGACTAGAATTCATTCCAAACCTGCCTCTTCCACCCACCTCTACCCCCTGCCCCAAAACTCACAACAACAACCCTGACCAGGATCACTTCCACCAACCCCCAGGATCTAACCCCCCACCACCCCTCCACCCCCCACCACCCCACCACCCACCTTCAGCTTAACCCCACTGTGTCACATTTTAACCCGCCGCCCCCATCTACACAGCACAACAACAACCAATGCCTAACAAAATTGTCTACTATAATACATTCATTCTTAACCCACCTCTTCCCCCCCCCTGCACCCAAACTCCTAATCTTGATCACATCCAACGAGACACAACCCCTCCCTCCCACCCCACTACGTATACTGTCTGACAGTTTAAAACCCCCCCCCCCCCACTGTACTGTTTGATAATTTAACACCCCCCCCTAGCCAAAATACCAACCTCCATCCAAAACAACCCTAATCATGAGCTCCCCACCACCTCCACCCCTTCTCCACCTTACCAAAACAACATCTCCTTCCCGAAAACAACCATAATCCCTAATCATAATCACCTCAATTGACCACCCCCCAACTACCACCTTACCTGCTGTTACGAACTTTACACCCCCCCCACCCCATCCCCACAACAACAACTCTAATCATAATCACCTAATTTGACCAAAATCCCCACCACCTCACCTTACTTACTGTTACGAACAAAAACAATCCCAATAATAATCACCACCTTCGACCCACAGCCCCCCCCCCACCTTATGTTACCTACTGTTTCAAACTTTTAATCCAACCCCACCCCCCCCCCCCCCCCACCACCACCCACCCACACACTCACAGACACCTCCTCCCACCCACCCACTCACAGACACCTCCTCCATCCATTCTAACTGCCATTCCCACAGAAACACCTCCTCACCTGTCCTGACCATTAGCAATGACCCACATCTCCCCACTGTCCTGCACTTAAATCTTCCTATCCTCTCAAAAATAACCTCTCACGACAAGGTCAAACCCCTCTTCCCAACCACTGGTCCACATTTACCCCCCCCACCACCACCACACACACACACACACACACACACTCACTAACTCACACACCCCTAGTCCATCATCTCAGGAAAAGGTCAACCCACTCTCCCACCCACTATTCCACACTACCCCCCCTCCCCAACTCCATCCAACAACTCCTCATCTGTCAAAGCCATTCACATCCACACACCTCACACACGTTGTTCCGCACTGAAATCCTCAAGAGTCAATACAATCTCAAGACAGTCCCCTGTCAAAAAGATTACCTCTACTGTTCGTCACCCCCACTCCAACCCCCACCACCCCATCCTGACGAAAACAACCCCCCACCATAGGTGCCGGAGAGGGGCATACAGTGGTGTGTTTGCATCCCATCTTTAGGTCTCCCTAAATGAGGCTTTCTCAACTATTACCAGAGATTCTTTAAGTATATAGATATGCCAACATAATAGGTTTCTATGGCACCTAACGTGACCAGGTTCCGGTCTGCCTAAAGGGGCGTGTCATAATACTCCTAGCATTGAATAGAACAGTCCGTAGGTCTGCTTAGGTCTGCCTAAAGGGGGATTTCCCCCCCCACCCCCTTGCAATAATAGAACCCGGAAACAATGGGCCAATGGAACCTCTCTCTCTCTACTCTCTCTGCTATTACTGCAGACAAATGAGTGGAGTGCAGCAGAAGCAGTAACCTTTTTAAAGAAATAAAGAATCAAGAAGGAAAAAGAAAAAAAGCACCACCACTTTAAAATCCGTTCCGGTGGCCTTGCTTCCTCACCTGTCATGCCCAATACCACTGACCCACCTCACCCTGCCCTAATCATGTTAATCACCATCCGCCCAAGATATACACACACACACGCAACACCCCCCCCCTCACACACACACACACACACCCCCAGGCACACACACACAACCCCTCCAGACACACACACACGCACCCCCCTGGACACACACACGCACACACACACACACACACACACACACACACACACACACACACACACACACACACACACATGGACACACACACGCACACACACGCAACCCCCCAGACACACACACACACACCTCGCCTACTGTGCCACTACAGTTTAATCCCCCCGTAGCCTCAATAACAACCCTAATCACACACCCCCCCCATCTACTCCAACCCCTAATCACACCCCCCCCATCTACTCCGACTTCCTCTCCCCACTAAAAACAACCCTAATCACAGCCGTCGCGCCAAAAATCCTCCAGACACTCCCCTCTTAACCCCCCCTACCCACCACCACCACCACCACCTCCATCTATTCTGACTTACTATCCCCTTGAAAACAAACCCTAATCACAACACCCGCGCCTCAAATCTCCAGCCCCAACTCAAGAACGTCTCCACACCTACCCCCCCCCTCCTCTTCACTCATTGAGCCAACAGTTCCCCTCGTTACCCCCACACACACACACCTCCATCTACTCT
>NC_085871.1:48171431-48173931 GCF_034702125.1 Engraulis encrasicolus | reverse complement strand
CACACAAGTGAACACTGCACACTGCACACAACGAAATTGCATTTTATGCCTCACCCGTGCAAGGGGGCAGCCCTCAGTGGCGCCCCATGGGGAGCAGTGCGGTGGGACGGTACCATGCTCAGGGTACCTCAGTCATGGAGGAGGATGGGGGAGAGCACTGGTTGGTATGTCATGGAGGTTCATCTGCATGCTGTGTATATTGCAGTTAAAGTTAAAGCAACATGCATCCACTGCAGGCTGTCAGCAGCACAGAAATAGACACATACACACCTTTAACAGGTTACCCATAAATACTGGACCTCGAAGTAACTCACACAGTATCTGCTGCGAGCCGAATTTAGCAAGTTCACCAGAAATAAACACGAGTGGGACCTCTGGAAACTCATACCCAGTGTATCTGTATATTTTAACAGCGTCCCACTGCACAGCAAGTATATATATGCTTGCAAGGTCATCAGTTCCATAATCCAAAAAAACACTCGCTAATGCTAAAAACATGCTAACCTTTCGTCCAGGCTACCAACAGGTTCTACAGAAATAGAACCTACAGGAACGTTCCATACTCATGCCAACTAAAGGGAGCTAAATTGAGCAGAATTCTTCCTGAAATAAACACTAGAGGACCTCGAAACTCATCCCTATCATCCTGTTTATATGAACAGGTTGGCCATAAATATACACTAGCATTTAGTAACTAAAGTAACAGTGTGGAGCTGACTTTAATATATATATATATATATATTTATACAGATATAGTTGATACTGGACCTTTGGAAACTGATACTGTATGTGCCCTACTGTATGTAGGAAACTTATTTATCAAGTTCCCCAGAAATAGGTATTAGGTACAAAATAGCCACCTTTGGAAACGCAAAAAGATAGTTGATTATTCACCAGAAATAGAGACTTACATTGTATGCATTTGCTAGAAATAGTCCCTACTGGACCTTTAGAAATTCAAAGCTACCGTAGGGAGCTGAATGTAACAGGGTCGCCAGAAATAAATACCATAGTTGACCTTCAGGAACTCAAACACAGGAAGCTGAACTGGGGCTATACTGGTCATCTGGGCATTTTCCTGGTGAGCCCATAGTCCTCTGGGGCCGCTGCTTTTGTTTTGTTTGTTTTTTTCTTTATTTTGACCTAAGAGACCTGGACCCTCCTCTAAAGTATTGTTGCTATCCAGTGATCAACTTACTAGGTTTCCAATGGGAAATGGCTTTACAACCAAGTAAATCATAAAAAATTGGGGTAGCCCATTGGTGCATCTTTACACAGCAGTGCAGTAACATATATAGCAAGAGGGGCTGGTCTTTGGGAATAATGCCTGGGACGCCATTTTTTTGGGCCCAGTCCAGTCCTGTCTGAGCAGGGTATTATGAGACAAGCAGCATTGTGGGTAACAGCTTCCAGCGTGCAGGACGGTTCGTGAATAGCCCACAGTTAATGGAGTGACACAATGACCGTTATTTGTAACAGTCTGTGCAGACACACGCACACACACGACACGCACACAAATGCACATGCGCGCGCACGGACACACACACGCACACACACACACACACACACACATACACACACACACACACACTCACAGAACCCCCTCCCACACACGACACGCACACACATGCACACACACACGCGCACGCACGCACACGCACACGCACGCGCGCACACACACGCACACACACACACACACACACACACACACACACACACACACACACACACACACACACGTACACACACACACACATAAACACGCACAGTCTCTGTGGACCTCTGAATCTGATGCGAGAGGTGTTTGAGGAGGAAGTCTTTGCTGTGGGCGATAAAATTTAAGCGATAAATTGGAGCAAGTGTGTGTGTGTGTGTGTGTGTGTGTGTGTGTGTGTGTGCGTGTGTGTGCGTGTGTGTGCGTGTGTGTGCGTGTGTGTGCGTGTGTGTGCGTGTGTGTGCGTGTGTGTGTGTGTGTGTACTGTAAATTGCAGCAGCAGCTGGTGTATAAATGAGGAGGTGAGAGATGCGTCCTATATCTTAAAATACGCTATCTAAAAATCACATGACATCACAGCACTCTAGACTAGTAAGGAGTACGTAGATATTGACGGGCCGAATATATTAATATCCAAATGCTGTTTATGTCCTGACTCCTGAACACATCCATATATATACAGAAATGGCCAGTCTCTTGGGTTACAGTTTTTCTCGATTGCCTACACACAAGTTCTGGTACTTCACACACAATTCTCGGAACATCTCACCCATTTCCCAACTCCCCTAACCAATGTCACTGAACACTAAACACAATTCCTACTTAACACTCAAATTCCAGTTTTAAAACACACTCTTTTCACACCATTACACACAATTCTCTGGATTACACTCAATTTTCATAAAGAAAAACACTGGGTTTCTCATGGAACACACTGTCATTCACAACACTACAATCAACTGCAATACTATGTTCACTTCCTCACCACATGGGCAAACTCTCTTC
>NC_085871.1:48148931-48166431 GCF_034702125.1 Engraulis encrasicolus | reverse complement strand
ACACCCAATCAGCACCCCTCATCCCCATCCTCATCCTCCCCCTGCAGGCAATATGACCCCACCAGTCGGTAATAGCGCACCATCGCGGCTGGTATAGACCCTCCCTGCTCTGCCCTCTGCCTGCTTACGTCACCTGACCTGGTCTATGTGTGTACCCACCAGTCGGTAATAGCGCACCATCGCGGCTGGTATAGACCCTCCCTGCCCTGCCCTCTGCCTGCTTACGTCACCTGACCTGGACTCCGTTTCTCGATTCTTGTCGTTGCTAACCGTCTTAAGTCGGTCTTGAGTTGGTCGTAAGTTGCTCTTGAGTTGGTCTTAAGTTGGTCTTCAGTTGGTCTTTAGACGCAAGACCAACTTAAGAACAACTTAAGAACAACTTAAGAACAACTTAAGACCAACTCAAGACCTTGGTTACAACGTTGGTCTTAAGAACGAACAAAATGGCTAAAGTCGTTAGCAAAGGCACTGTCGAGAAACGACCCCCTGGTCTATGTGTGTACCCCCACGCTTCCCAAATTGACCCTACAGCACCTAGCAATATCCACTCACCACCTATCAATGTCCAACCACAGTAGGGTGATAAGTGGGATGTGTGTATGTTAATTAACTTTCGATCCTGCCAACTACGCCAAGTAAGCAGTGCCTGATTGTCTGCGGTAGTACCACTTGTGATAGACTATACTATATTTGCAGTCGGTTATCTGGGCAATTAGCAACTATCGCTCAGAAATCCACAGATTTTTTTTTTGGGGGGGGGGGGGTACAACCATTCACATGGTGTACAGTACTTGGCCCCTTTTTAATTAACTCCTAAACACTCAACTCGTGACGTCACGCCAACTGCAAGAACAAATCCGACATACTGTACATTGAATTCACAACAGGCCCCCATGTCCCTCTGTCTGCATGCGTATATGATTGCCCAACCCCTCATTTCCTATCCAACTCGCGTAGACACACAAACACAGATACACACACACACACGACAATGCAATACACCGTTTGTAGAGGACAATACTCCCCAAACATTCCCTACGATGAACTTCTATGTGTTTCTGAGCAGATGTGTAATGTTATGTGCAAATCTATAATAACAGGCCACTGTGAGGCCTGACAAATATATTAAGACAAGACACCGTAAACTTCTTATCCTGTACACACTTCATACTGTATGTCAATACAGTTCCAGTAACCTGGCACATTATTGAAATCAGTGTTAGCCCAGAGGTAGGATTGTACTGCCCATTCCTCCACACACACACGCACACACACACACACACACACACACACACACACGCACACACACACGCACGCACACACGCACACACAAAGTGTTTTGTTTAAAAGTCAGATGAATTGGTATTTAATTGATATGAGTTTATACTGTATGAGCTTAATAGACGTGTACATCTGTCCAATTATGTATTATGTAAAGTATTTATGATTTATCAGATCTATCCTGCCATCTTGTCTTTGTGCTGTAGAGATCAACAGTTTATTCAGTACATTATTCAGTACATTACATGACACTTAGCTGACGCTTTTATCCAAAGCGACTCGCCGTTATTTACAGGGTATTGGTTACAGTCCCTGGAGCAGTGTGGGGAAAGGTGCCTTGTTCAAGGGCACTTCAACCATGGAGTAAGAAAGGGAGTGGTAAGGGTGGGGATTCGAACCTGCAACCCTCTGTACCATCTCCTCAACCATTACGCAAGCCAGGGCTGCTCGATACCCGGCACATGTACTCTCCTTCTCACTAATATCAATTGACTTCTTTTCTAATGTTGTTGACATTATAAAGAGAAGAATGTGGTTGGCAAGAAAATGAACTTTATAGCACAAATAGAGGGAATATATATATTACAAATATATATAAATATATTCGATTGCAAACACAGTGTTGCAATGTACCTTCCATTGCTGTTGATGATAAGCTATGAAAACAACCATGCTGCCACGACGATCTGACCCCATCAAGCCTACGTGTTCTGAATGGAAGGCACAAGTAAGCACTGACCTCACAGTTTACTACCCTCCTGTACGCTAAAACCACACCGATAGCATTCATCCACTGCTGCCCCTGTCAAGACCATCAAAGGCCCTTAAAATCAAAAGGGAAGCACTCAGTTGCTCTCTCTCACTCTGCTATCATGTTTTGACATGTTGTATGCGTCCGGATAACACCATGTTTTTGTTTTGATTCAAAGATGCAGCCTTGCATCACACAAATTCAACCAAGCAGGAAAAAATGAAGTAAAAATCATGGCCAAAACAAGTCACTATAACACCTTCCCTGATCATGGGAGTTTGATGTCTTTGGATGAGTACATTGGTGGAGTACTGTACATAGATGTTATGTCAGTGCTAACTTGTGCGTTTAGTTTGGGGAGCGAGGCATTGAACTAGTATTACCAGAGATATTCTATAGAGATATGCCAACATAATAGGTTTCTATGGGCACCTAACGCGATCAGGTTCCGGTCTGCCTAAAGGGGCATGTCATAATGCTCCTACAATGAATAGAACTGTCCTTAGGTCTGCCTAGGTCTGCCTAAAGGGGGCCCATAATAGAACCAGGAAACAATGGGCCAATGGAACCTCTCTCTCTCTACTCTCTCTGGTATTACTGTGCCCTGTGTGAGAGGAAAGTCATTTCCCCAGCTGCTGATGCCCATGTCTTTGTATTTGTATTTGCTTCTTTTGTTTCCTTTTCTTTTCTTTTAGTAGCGGTACTTCTCTTCTTCCACAAATTCTGTTTCGGATCTGCCATTCTATTTTGTTTTTCTTCTCCGCCAATGATACATCGATTAAACAGCAATCATTAGTAGTCAGCGCTAGTTGTTGCTGTTGTGGTCAGAAACCTGAGGTAGCCAAAGTAAAAGTAGAAATAAAAAACAGAACCTGCCATAGTTTCCTTTCAACACAAGTAACTTCACTGAGTGACTGGTCTAGAGTTACTATAGATAGAGCGGTGTACCTGATTCTGCGCTGGTTGAATCAAATTTTGGGGATTTTCTTTTTAGGATTTTAGTGTTTGTTTTTTCAATAACAACAACGTTGAGTCACCTCATTAGGTACAATGGAATAACGGGTGCAACCACTGTCTGTTTGTGTTCCTATCTTCAGTCCATTCCCTTGCAGCTAACTGAAACTCTTAACTCATTGGCTGCCAGCCATTTTCATAAAAGAGTAACCCAGAGTGCCAGAGATTTTTCAGCATTTTGGGTGTTTTTTGGAGGCTCACAGAAAATTGAGTTCTGTGTCTATGTCAACACCATACCTATCAAAACACAGATTAGACGCTCATCTGTCATCAGAAAAAAACGGTGTCTCTCTACCCCTTTCCGTTCTTTCATAATCATCTGTTGAAAATAAGTGGAATTCGCCAAAATGCTGCTTTCTAGCCAAAAAGCTGAGAAAACGCCATTTGAAGTTGACCTATAATTGCAAGTGTTTTTGCTCATAATGACACCGTCCTAACAACTCCAAACCTATCAGATGCTATTACAGAGTCTCCTGTCATCTGTAGCCAGAACAAAAGATTGTTTGTATGGTCTTTTCAACCTAATAATGTACTGAAATATAATGGGGGTGGGCTTGAAAACAAGAGTGTTTTGGTTTGTTGCTGGCGCGCACAATGGATCATGACAACAGGTGCATGTAACTCATGTGAAATACTAAACTCACAGAAATACTGTCCCTCTGTTTAGCCTGTCGTCCTCTCGTTGGGGAACAAATCAAAGCTGATTTGTTCCCTAACTTCCCTCCTGTACCTGTGAACAGGCAGGCAGGCAGCACAATAGCTTACTGCTGCTTCTTTGGCAGAGCGGACAATTTGCAGATTGATGATTACTGTCATCATGTTTCTGCTATAGTGATCTTGTCATATATTGTTCAATGAATTTTCTTTTGATAAAGTACTGATCACATATCCAACATTTCACAAGCCGATTGGAGTGGGGAAGGCTAGCTGGTCTGAGGCTAAGTGCAATGCTTTCTCATGTGAGCTGAATGTATCTGACCAGACACAAAGGCTAGCCTGCTCTGTTCCAAGAATCTGCAACCCCCCTGTCTTTTTGATGATACAGTAAGCTGATCATACTATACAGATCCATAACTGCAACTGTAGAATGAGTAAAAATAGTTGACTTACCAAGGCTCCTTTATTTAGGCTTAGTTGTAAGTTGTTAGCGATTTCGTGCTAGCTAGCTAGCGTAGCAAACAATAGCCAAACATTCCCAACTGAGGTGACCACTAGTCCCGTGCATTTTCCTGTTAGATGATCTTTTGTACGCATCATCCTGATGTTGTGTAGGCTGATCACATTATCCAAAATGAAACAGTTGCCACACAGATCATCTCTGGTTGAACATGGTGTATTTTGGGCAAGCTAGTTACAATTCCTACTAGCTAGATGGCAACAGGGGGGTGTATTTTGGTCATGAGAGCAAGTTTTTTTTTTTTTGTCAGACACTAAAGTCAGTAGAATACCTGTGTTAAAATCAGAGGGCAAGAAAGTAGACTACTGTCACAGGTGCTTTACTTTCAAAAATGATTTTGCTATGCTACTTTTGAGATTATAATAGTAAAAAGGGATATTTTTGTCTTGACATTTCCTCTTGATGTGAGCTAATGCCCTGCCCTGACTGTTCCTAAGGACACTTCTGCCACCTACAGGAACAGTTAGAACATGACTAGAGGCGTGAAATTAATACACAACATAGGTCAGACCGTCCTCAAGGTGTGGCTGTAAAAAAACGCAATTATCGGCGAACGACGTCGAAGGCAGGGGGCGTCACTATTCGAAATGACGTCATTCGACGGCTAAGGCAGCCAATGAGTTAAGTGCGAGAAAAACTGGATAGCTACTTACTGCGTCAGAGCCGACAATTCCGTTTTTATTTTGCAGCCGCATAATCTTCTACAGAGTCCCTACTGTATAATACTTCTTTTATTCTGACATCGAAGACAAAATACTTCTTTACAAAAGGCGCTTATGACACATTTTAAATTGAAATTGCAAATGATCAGGTCATTCAACAAGGAGTTGGAGGACTCAAGGTCAACTATGTGTTTATATCTTTAGAGTGATAGAGTGAAGTAAGATTATGTCCTTAAAGGACAGAGGACTCTATTCACAGATGAAACGACCACAAAAGACAAAAGTACATGCTGTATCTCGGTCTCAGCGCTTCAGTGAGAGCTGACGAATATCTAATCTTAACGAGGCTCTTATTTGCGGTTCACACAACGACTCCCATGTGGAGGCAGAGATGCTCTGGTCTGGTCTCTGGTCCGACGGATAGCTATTGATAGCAGCAGCACACGCTCCTTCAGACGCTTGGCAAAGGTTGAGACGAGACGAGCTCCGCCACAAGTGCAACAGCTGGGTCTTTGATGAATTAAAAAAAGAAAATGGCCTCATTCCCCCCTCGTCACGATATAACAAGTTAAAAAAAATGCTAAAGCAAGACAGTAGCAACGCTTCCTCTAGCTTCTTAGCTGAGGCGTTACTCTACTTTAACTGTGGGACTTTGCGCAGACAGATTGAGTGCTGAGCCTTGCTTGCCCACGTCTTCGGTGCAGGCCTACTTTGAAGTCCTGTGGGACGGTAGGGGTCCTGTGCAGCAGTGGCACTGTAATCAGCCATCTGGTTGTGGATTTAAGCATCTCTGCCCCCTGTCTAGACACCAGCATATGGCTACCCTCATGTTTTCCTTCAGCGGTTTCCACTAAACCCAACAACAACAACAACAACAACAACAACAACAACAAAAACACACCTATCTTAAATGAGACCGCTTCCTACAAAAGAGCATGGAAGTGTCTCTGCCTTTTTTTGTTTGTTTCTTTCTTTGTTTCTTTGTTTTGTTTTGTTTGTTTGTTTGTTTGTATTTTGTTTGTCATTTCTTTATTTTTCTATTCATATCTGTAAATATATATAGCATAAGTGTGGCGAAGGTGGCCGTTTATGCACTGCAAAACACTGCAACCAGTTAAACGTTAAAAAAAGGTCAATTGTCCTGCTGCCTTAAATTTGTAAGTTAACTCAACTTGAGAAAGCACGAGGTGACTTGAGTTTCGAGTTGAGTTAACTTACAAACTTAAGGCAGCACGGAAATTTACTTTTTTTTTTACATTTAACTGACTTGCAATGTTTTACAGTGTGGGGACGGTGTCTGTGAGAGGAGTGGATGGATAGTATTGGTGGGAAACACTTTGTACAGTCAAAATAAAGAGTGTGGAACACAGCGATTCATCTAGGATCAACCAATATCTTTTAGGGCTTACAGAAATGTTTGACTTTTAATTTCTGTTTTATATTTTTATAATAAAGAGTTAATTAAAAATGGCTGCTGGTGGTTTGTTGTCATTTTTTAAAGAATGTACACTTGTTAATACTTCCATATGCACACTGGGTACCATTGGAAGTGTAGAGCAAAGTAGAATAGAGTAGTTTATCAGTCACATACAGTGCTATAACCTAGGTAGGAAGAATATGAAAATGTGGACTATTTTGCTAATTGCCCATAAGATAGTAGTAGTAGTAGTAGTAGTAGTAGTAGTAGTAGTAGTAGTAGTAGTAGTAGTAGTAGTAGTAGCTTTATTATCCCCCATGGGGTAAATTTCTTCTAACGAGAAGAAACACAACATCACAACTATATAGCCAAATCAAAGTGCTTTCAAATACACATACACATTCTCCCATTCACACATCAGCTCTGGAGGTTGCCAAGAAGGCGGCAATTGGACAGAGTTCACGTGAGAGTGCACGAGCACGAACACACGCACACATACGCACACATAACACACACACACAAAATCAGCCAGCCCGATATGTCCGCCATGCTAAACACCATGAAAATTTACAATCTAGCTCAAGAGGGCCCATGCAGGGCCCCCGAATGGGCAGAAAACACACACACACACACGCACACACACACACACACACACACACACACACACACACACACACACACACATACACACACACGCACACGCACACACACGCACACGCACACACGCGCGCACACACACACACACACTCACACACACACACACACACACACACACACACACACACACACACACACACAGTAACACTAGTCCTAAATTAGATTACCCATATCAGCAAAACTACAGGGGCCCTATGTCTACATTTCTCCTTGGGCCCCCGAATGGGCAAAACCAGTACTGAAATAAGCACAGGACTCACCATCTGTGAATGGTTGGGGTAGAAGGTCTGTTCATTCAGGGGAAACTTCTCCGGGCCCAGATTGTGGTAGAGCTTGATCATCTGAGAAAACTGGAACAAGAAAAAAAGAATAGTATATCTGTTGTAAATTTGATGTTATCAGAATGGCAATGACCAAGTCATAGTGCAGTAGGCCCTGTGTTTTGTTATAGGTGTGTATGGTATCGTACTTAACTCAATGGCTATTAGAGTGTTAAACTGGTGGCTGCATTATGGACTACTTAACGGGCTACTTAAAAAAAAACAAAAAAAACAACAACATTGTAGCCTCTTTGTGAGGACGGGCCCGTTCACTCTTGGCTAAAAACAGTGTTGCCAGATTGGGCGGGTGCCCGCCCAATTGGGCTACTTGGGATGAGCGTCGGCGGGCAAAAATTGTTAAAATTGGCCATTTGGCGGTTTTTTAAGCCGTTTTGGGCCCATAGAAGTCACTGTAATTTGTTGAATTTGGGCGGAATTTAGCGCATTTTGGCGTTTTTTGAGAACCTTTTGGGCGGGATTTGGTCAGACGCATCTGGCAACACTGGCTAAAAATACAGGTACTCAACTAGATCATAACAACATGACTATGACATCACCAAGATCCGTAGGTAACCGAGTAAGACTTGGTCATTGCAAGTTCCTTGACAGTAAGGTTATAACAGAGGCTCTGGTCAAAGGAGTCAATGCATGGCATGTTCAATGCCCGTTAGATCAGCTCTAAAAATAACATAGCACATCATCAGTGGAGAGTCATTGTCAGTTCGCACAATTAATGTGTTCACACCCATGAATAAGAATCCAGAAGTGAGTAATACTGGTGTAACAGCACTACAAGCGTGTACAAACAAGCACGTACAAACGAGTGTAATCAGTATGAATGAACAAAAGGTTCCTGTGAATATTAGCAACCCAAATACATGACGTTACTGTCTGACACTACAATAGTGGATGTAATGAGTGAAATCAGTATGAATAAAACATGTTCCTGTGAATATTAGCAACCCAAATACATGACGTTACTGTCTGGAACCAAAGTAGTAGATGTACTGGCATTGTAGGTAGTGTACAGTATATTCAAGGGCCACAACAAGAGTAGATGCCTAGGGGCAGTGCAATCTCACAGTGGCGATCATGGTTTACACAGACCTCCATCTCCGGCTAATCTTGATGTTCAAAGACCTTGCTTCCCCTCCCTGGCGGGAGGATAAAAGCACCCAGCGCGCGTACACACACACACACACACACACACACACACACACACACACACACACACACACACACACACACACACACACACACACACACACACACACACACACACACACACACACACACACTTCTGAACACAGCTCCCAGCGTGCACACACACACACACACACACACACACACACAAACACACACACACACACACACACACACACACACACACACACACACACACACACACACACACACACACACACACACACACCTCTGAACACCTCTGCTTTGCCCTCCTCCCCAAATTGTAGTGTTTTGTCTGGGCCTTAATCATGTTTTGTCTGTGGCCAGGTACGTCTGTACATGTTCACGCGCACACACACACACACACTCCCACACACACACACACACACACACACACACACACACACACACTCCCACACACACACACACACACACACACACACACACACACACACACACACACACACACACACACACACACACACACACACACACACACTCCCACACACACACACACACACACACACACACACACACACACACACTCCCACACACACACACACACACACACACACACACACACACACACACACACACACACACACACACACACACACACACACACACACACACACACACACACACACAGTAAGACTGGGCCTAAATCATGTTTTGTCTTTGGGAAGGTCCTTCTGTACACCAGTGAGTCATGATTCACGTGGCGCACGGCAGGCAGCACTGGGTTGCCAGGTGTGACTGATCATTTCCAGCCCTCAAAACATGTTTAAAAAGACAGCCTGGACTGGGGGCACTAAGTCCTACCATATTTGAACTAAATTCTATTGATTTCTATGGCCTTAAATCTACAGAAAAAACGACCAACATATAAAATATTTCTTTATTTTATTTATTTATTTGTTTTTTAGATACTGTATGTGGATACTCTAAGATGGTCATCCTGAATAGCCAAATGGGGCAGGAAACCGGCCCAATCTGGCAACCCTGAGGGCAGCGCCCCCTTCCCCTATGAGTAATGCGGAGGCCTGCTCTGCTCTGCGTTAGCCTAGCGTAAACACTGAGGCCGCTAGTTACGTGAGGTAGCCCAACTGTAAACAGCGTCTGGGGTCCACCATAGGCCAACTCCCTGGCAGGTGCAATAGATCATTTAGATCATTTAAACAGACCAAAAAACAACTCGGTAATGTGGCTAAGAGCTCTTGCTTTCCTGGAGTAGATCAGATGTAACTGTGGTGGTGATTTGTGTAAGAGTGGCTTTGCATTTCTGGAATACAGTTAGATTAGACGGGAAGCAGAAACTGCTCGGCATTGTGGGATATCTTCACTACAGTGACACATTCACATGGAATGAACAAGGCCAGGAATAATCACACAACACAAAACAACAGAAAAAGAAACAATTCACTTGCCGTAAAAAGCAACCGACCTTTTGTGTTTATGTACGTATGTAATTGAATACTGCACCACTTGAAAAGTTTTTAATACAAAAGTACAAACAGAAAGGGGTGCACCTTGCATCAAAACTGTTTTTCTATTTTTGTGCACAGGCGCGTTTGCAACAGGGTTCGCAGGGTTGCCAAAACGCGTCTGTGCACAAAAATAATGAAGTTTTGATGCAAGGTGCGCCCCTTTCTGTTTGATTGTGTTTAATTTGGGCCAGCACCCTCAAAATGAATTTAAAAAAAACCTGAGTGAAGCCTGCTACCTGCCATAATTGACTTATAATACAAAAGTACAAATCGCCACCAAGGGCTTGCTGTAGCGGGTGTAAGACTGACATGTTTGAATGAAAGAAGTGAAGGACAACACACATCACCATTTTACACTGAGGTAGGTAGGTAGGTAATGTCCAAAACTTTTGCTGGCAAATAAAAAAGGAAATATCTGAAGAAAGCTGACTTTCACATACTTCCCTTATCTATGATTTATGCTGGATTCAGCGCTCAGTTAAAAACAAAAAACAAAAATCAGACGATAGTGTGACTGCTTGTTATTGGCTACTCTCGACCCAATGATAACTTACTGTACCACCCAGGGCTTGTTTCTATTGGATTGGCTATTCACCACCCATTCCTTGTTCCTATTGGCTGATGACCACCCAGGCCTTGTTCCTATTGGCTGATGACCACCTATGCTTGTTAATGGTTACTTACCACCCAGGGCTTGCTGCAGAAGTTGTAGATGGAGTGCAGTGAGTTGACACTGGCCACGCCCCCGTATTGGAGACCAATCACAAGGCTCCTGAAGTCCTCTCCTGGGGTCATGCTGAAGGCGTGCTGGCGAATCAGAACGAAGTCTGGCTTAAACGTCCTGCAAACGGGGACAACAAAGAAGAACAAGTAGGACAGGTGATTTTAACCTTACATTGCATTATATTATGTTACATTACATTACATTTAGCTGACATTTTTATCCAAAGCAACTTGCAGTTATTTTACAGGGTAGTGGTTACAGTCCCTGGAGTATTGTGTGGTTATGTGCCTTTCTCAAGGGCAACTCAGCCATAGTGTGAGGATGGGATTCGAACCTGCAACCCCCTGATCTCAAACCCCATCGTCTCAACCATCACGCCACGGATGGAACAGGAAGGAAAAGAATAAAAGAAAGAAAGAGAGGAAGAAGAAAATAAAGGAAAAAAACTGATAAAGGAATAGGGGAAGAGAAGGAGGAGGAGAGGAGAAGAAGGAGAGAGGAGAGGAGAAGAAGGAGAGAGGAGGAGAGAAGATGAGTATGTGAAGAGGACTATGGGGAGTACTTTTAATTTAATAGAAAAGGAAAATGAATGAATGAGGAAAGAGTAAACATGTCCGCAATCCATAAATCTTAGAGAAGGATTAAACATTACAATGAAATAAAAAGAGATAGCAGAGACAATACTGCAGTGGCAGAGCTCCAAGTAGTTAATTGGAGTCGCACCGTCGCAATTGTTTTGACCTTGGTGGTGAAGATTAGAAAGGAGGATGCGGGGAGAGTAAACGTGTGCACATTTGGGCCTAACTGAATACAGCTACAGCATAGACCAGGGGTTCCCAATCTTTTCCAACTTGGAGTCCACTTGAAATGTTCGGGGCCACTTCTGACCCCATAAACAAGAGAACAGCCACACGCACGCACGCACGCACGCATGCACGCACGCATGCACGCACACACACACGCACACACACACACACACAAATATTATTTTGATTTTTGGAAGAAAAAAAAGATTCAGAGATACCTTCCGAGACTCATCAGTGGGCCTCGGCACACACATAGTTTGAGAATCACTGGCATAGAGACCATTATAATCATGTTGAGATGGAGATGGCATGGAAGGGGATGCCAGTGCTGTGGTAAATTGGATGGCACTGAACAGGTTCATTAGACCACAATGGCCATCACATTGACCTTGGAATGGCAAAAGAAATTATTCAGGGGAGAATAATGTGTATCATTATCGTGTGGGGGGAATACGTACATGAAAAATTCAGAACACGTTGCACAGCTCTGCCAAGGACATCAAGGGGAACAAAATGGCTTAAATAAAAACATCTACAGGTATTCTATTCTATTCTATTCTATTCTATTCTATTCTATTCTATTATATTATATTATATTATATTACATTCTACTACATTCTCTTGTTTTCTATTCTACTTTGGTCTTTATCTATTGAATTATGTATTTTTTAAATTGTGATGTTTTATTTAGGAGACTTAATCATAATGGAAAAATATTTTTCAGTCATATACATACATCTTTTTAAGACTATGTCATTTGGCCTATACGTCTGTCTGACAGTTAGAAACCGACTTGTGCTAGTTACAGTAGATCTGTTGACAGTGTTCTACATTACATTTGATGTGTAAAGAACTGATATAAACCAAAACAACTCCAATTCAAATTCAAAGTCATAAAGATTAAACAGTGAAACTGTAAGATGTAGTTACTAGCACAAAAATAACATGAAGGCATTCATAATGCCGTGTACAGACCAGGAGCGAACGGAGCGAATGAAGCGATGGAAGTCATTATTTCTCTATGGAGGGCACGCGACCTGCGCTACCAAAGCGAATTCGCCAGGAGCGAAGCTTCTTGCGCGACCAGAGCGAATTTTGACGATTAAACAAAATCTAATCGCAGGCGAATTCGCTCTGACGCTGTTCGGCGAAAACCAATCGGAACGTTCATATCTCCGAATGTCCCAGGCTGTCAAGCCAGAGCCGTTATGTGATTAGCTGAATCAAACATGTCAATGCTGCGTCTGGAGCGAATACAGCAAATTCAAGGCAAAACTTCTTCTGCTACCCACGCTACCAGGCAGCGTAGTTCGCTCTTGGTCTGGACACGGCATTAGAGAGTTGGACTGTAGATCACAGGGTTGCAGGTTCAATCCCCACCCTTACCAATCCCTTCCTCCCTCAAAGGCAGAAGTGGCCTGGACCAAAGGCAAGTTTCCCCACACTTCCCCACCAAGGACTCTAACCAATGCCCTGTAATATCTGTAACGGTAGGGACACGAAGCGAGCGAAGAGAAGAGAGGCGAAATTCAACCATCATCAGGTCGTCACAGCGAATCAAATGGAATGGAACAGTTATGTTGTTGATTTGATTAGGCCGCGGCAGGTGAATTTGCTCCTCATTTGCATAACATTAAACGTTCTTTAATAATTTCGCTCCTGTTCGCTTGCTTTCGCTTGCTTTCGCTTGCTTTCGCTTGCTTTCGCCTGCCTTCGCCTGCCTTCGCCAGCCTTCGCCTGCCTTCGCCCGCCTTCGCCCGCCTTCGCCCGCCTTCGCCTGCCTTCGCCTGCCTTCGCCTGCCTTCTCCTCTGTCATAGGAATGAATGACAAAGTTCGCTTCGCTTGGCCAAATTCGTGTGTATGTGTCCCTACCGTAAGTTGCTTTGGATATAAGTGTCAGCTAAGAGTAATATACTACTACTGTACTAAAGCAGTGATCCATCATAACAACTGGCTGGTGAGTTTCACCTCACTGGAGGTCAGCATCAAGTACCAGCATCACTCACCACACACACACACACACACACACACAGACCCACACACACACACACACACACACACACACACACACACACACACACACACACACACACACACACACACACACACACACACACACACACACCCACACACACACACAATCATCACCAAGTAGCACCCCTCGCCATCTGTCTGCCATGTGTTGCACTGTCTACTGGGTATTAGCTAACAGACTCACACACACAGTACTGTGTGTGTGTGTGTGTGTGTGTGTGTGTGTGTGTGTGTGTGTGTGTGTGTGTGTCTGTGTCTGTGTGTGTGTGTATGTGTGTGTGCCCACAGGTTGTTCTGGCGAGACAAGGAATGAGGAAGCTTCCCCTTGCACTCAGAGACCTCGCCTGGCATGTGGCACACACACACACACACACACACACACACACACACACACACACACACACACACACACACACACACACACACGGAAAAGACAAAACACACACACATACACACACACACAGACAGACTCGTGCCGATCACACATACGAACGAAAGACAAAACATCCATGCACACACACACACAGACTCGTGCCAATCACACACACACGCACACACACACAGAGACAGACAAAACATCCATGTAGGCATGCTCACACATCCGCAGGGTCAAAACAGTCACTCACATAAACTCATGCACCCACCAAAACACACATAATATCTACACAGACATAAAGACAAAACATCCCCGCACATAAACTTGCACATGCTCGCATCTGTGCACACGCTCACACACACACATGCACACACACGCACACGCACACGCGCACGCACACACATCAAGTCTTGAAAATCACATGTACGCAAGAACATGAGTCTGACTCTGAGGCTGAGGAAGAGAAAAGCACAGTCTCTGTGCAGCGGGTGTTCTGATTATTTGATGATACTTATCTGTTATTATGACTGCATGGCTTTTTAAGGTGTTCTTTGGGTTTGTTTAGAGAAAATGGAAGAGGGGGAAGAGGGGGAGGAGCAACGAAGAGGTAGTGGAAGAGAAGGAGGGGGAGGAGGGGGAAGAGGAGAAGGTGGGGGAAGAGGAAGAGGGGGAGGAGGAGCGAGGAGGAGGTGCTGGTGGAGGAGAAGGAGATGGAGGAAGAGGAGGAGGAAGAAGAGGTGGAGGAGGAGGAAGAGGAGGAGGAGGAGGAAGAAGAAGAGATGGAGGAGGAGGAAGAGGAAGAGGAGGAGGAGGAGGAGGTGGAGGGAAAGAAGAAGAAGAAGAAGGAGAGTAGGAGAAGAAGAAGAAGAAGATGAAGAAGGAGAAGAAGAAGAAGAAGAAGAAGAAGAACACGAAGAACAAGCAGAACAAGAAGAAGACAAGAAGAAGAAGAAGAAGAAGAAGAAGAAGAAGAAGAAGAAGAAGAACACGAAGAACAAGAAGAAGACAAAGAAGAAGAAGAAGAAGACAAAGAAGAAGAAGAAGAAGAAGAAGAAGAAGAAGGAGAAGAGTAGGAGGAGGAGGAGAAGAAGAAGAAGAGAAGAAGAAGAAGAAGAAGAAGAAGAAGAAGAGTAAGAAGAAGAAGAAGAAGAAGAGGAAGAGAAGAAGAAGAGTAGGAGGAGGAGAAGAGGGGAGAGCAGAAGTAAGTGAGGGGGAGGTTTGCAGTTATGGAGGGAAAGAGATGAAGGGGAGATGGAATGAGAGGGGGAAATAATGGAAGAATAGAGGGATAATGAAAGAATGGATAGAATATAGACGCCATCCATGTACTCCACCCAAAGATTTTGGCTCCGCACATCGTCTGGCAAAAGCCTCGAGCTCGGTTCTCTCAGTGTTTCGCCAATCAGCAAACAGTTGAGAGTGGTGACGTAGAACTCACCCGCAAGCTCCGTTACTGATTGGTTAAGCTAACTATATTCATACTTTCGTTTTCTTATTTGTATGCGCTATAACCTAACATGCATGCTTATAAAGCATATGGGTTTTAATTTGAGTTTGGAACTTCAATTAATTTAAATGATAGAGCAAGATCAGACCATCTCCCATCGTCCACGGAGACGGATTCGTCATGGCTTTTGCCAGACTGATTGACGGAGTACCAGTACCGCAGGCTACATTTCTCCAACTGTGGTACATGCTAGATGCTTTTTTGGGGCTCAGCCATCAAGTGGATTAACGCCATAACGTAACAGGCATGCTAATAAAGCACAATATGGGGTTCGCCCCGGCTTAGAATACAAAGGCATGAAGGGAAATGAAAGAATCTTTCTTGAACATAACACCCCCTTGACCTTATAAGCCTACCAACCCCCTTAGTATTGAAACTAAAATCAAATATATATTTCTGTATTAACATACAGTATCTTGTTAACATACTGTGTCTTCATCATGTTTACACAGCATGTGGGGAAAAACAGCACTGTGACAGGTGCATTTTAGAAAGCTCCACTTTAAACAACCATTTCAAAATGATCCATTTTAGGATGATAAAGGACATCTAAACAAATGCCCAAATGGATAAAACTGTACTGTATGTGTTCACAAAAATATCCAAAGCCATGTAAACAAAGCCAAAGTTGGACAGCTGGAGACTCAAAATGTTGGGGTAAAGTTGATACCCCCCCCCCCCAGGACCATCTTTTCTTCATTGTGTGCAGTGTTCCAAGATGCTTGTGCAAGGTTCCAAGAATTTCACCAGTTCAAACAGTTGCAGACTGCAAATCATAGATATCAAACAGTGTTATAGAACGTTGGGTATTACCTTAATGTGTTCTGCACAACCCGACGCCAAAATTTGATTTCAAAGTTGTGTAGTTTGAGCTTAAAGGGGTATGCCACTATTTGGGGGCTTAATACAGTTAAAATCGTTGGCCAGGGTTTATAAAGGTGGTAAAGTGTCTTATTTTTCATGTAAGCCGTTGTCTTGCTTTAAGACAAGTTAAAAGAGGGAGCATGTCGCTAAGCTAGTGAAAGTCAATGGATCCGTGTAGCATGCTACAATGCTACATGGATCCATTGACTTTCACTAGCTTAGCGACATATTCCCTCTTTTAACTTGTCATAAAGCAAGACAACTGCTTACATGAAAAATAAGACACTTTACCACCTTTATAAACCCCAGCCAACGATTTTAACTGTATTAAGCCCCAAAATAGTGGCATACCCCTTTGACAGAAAGATTTTAGAGATGGGTGGCAGAAATGTGTTGGGAAGTGCTCCAGTTACACACACGCACCAGGGCTTGACATTCTCTTTTTTCCTTGACGGCCACTGTGGCTAGTGGTTATCCCAAGTCACTAGCCAGGCGCGGAGTGGCCGTCGGGAAATCGGGGACTTGTCCCGGTGGGCCGCGGCCGTGAAATGTAATAACGCGGCTGCACTGCGTTTTTGTCCGGCCCTGTAATTTTGAATTTGAACTTAAATGCACTGACTTCCAACTTTCCGCTTCCCCGTATATCTTAGAAGCCAGCTGACTAGTTAGTATTTATACCGTATACCAGACGGCAATACCTCACTGACGGTGTCAAGTAAGTAAATTGGCCACACCCCTTCGCTACTGATAATTTTCATACACCGTAGATCGCGGAAATTTACAAGATCTTAGTAACAAAGTTTCGTTTTCAGTATTTGAAGAACCTGTGATATGTAGATTGGTTACCAAAGGATGGAAATATTAATAAATTATGAGTTATTTTCCGATTTCCACACGACTGTTACAGTTTACAGTCTTTCCAGTCCAGATTCACTTGCTCTGTGGTTATTGAATTGGGTTACGAACAGACTCCACCAAGTGGTAAGGAAGAGAACTGCACCTAACAGAAGCAATGGGTTTTGTTTTGATTTGTTAGAACTACCAGTATATCTCCTTATAGTCGAAATAATATTATTATCATACATATATTTATATGTGGTACATTTAGGATGTAGCCTATGTCTGAAGAAATGGAACAAAATAATTACCACACAAGATTCTGATGTGACCAGTGCTGGGTGTGTAGGCTAAGCTGTGGATTAAAGTAGAGTGATTGCAAGAAACAAAGACATTTGCT
>NC_085871.1:48136431-48141431 GCF_034702125.1 Engraulis encrasicolus | reverse complement strand
GGAAGGGGAGGGAGAGAGGGAGATGATGAGAGAGGAGGAGAGGGAGAGACAGGAAGGCAAGAGAGGGACAGGAGAGAGGATGAGAGATACAGGGATGGGAGGATAGAGGAGGAGGAGAGGTAGAGAATGAGAGACAGAGGAGGAGAGGTAGAGAATGAGAGACAGAGGAGGAGAGATAAAGTGATGGGAGGATAGAGAATGAGAGACAGAGGAGGAGAGAAAGAGAATGAGAGACAGAGGAGGAGAGGTAGAAGGAGAGGGATATAGAGGGATCGGAGGAGAGAGGGGGAAGGGCAGGGATAGAGGGATATGATGAGGGAGGAGGAGAGGTAGAGACAGGAAGGCTAGAGGAGGAGAGGTAGAGATGGTGGAGAGATACAGGGATGGGAGGATAGAGGAGGAGGAGAGGTAGAGGGGGAGAGACAGGGGAGGGGAGGTAGAGAATAATATGAGGGACAGTAGGAGAGAGGAAGAGGAGAGATATAGGGATGGGTGGAGAGAGGATGAGAGATACAGGGATGGGAGGATAGAGGAGGAGGAGAGGTAGAGAATGAGAGACAGAGGAGGAGAGAAAGAGAAGGAGAGACAGAGGAGGAGAGGTAAAGAATAATGTATACAGGGACAGGAGAGAGGATGAGAGATACAGGGATGGGAGGATAGAGGAGGAGGAGAGGTAGAGAATGAGAGACAGAGGAGGAGAGATAGAGATGGAGAGACAGAGGAGGAGAGGTAGAGAAGGAGAGACAGAGGAGGAGAGATAGAGTGATGGGAGAGGAGGAGATGCTGAACTCACATTCCTTTTACATACAGATATGAGAGGTGAAGAGAGGGATACAGGGAATTAGAAGGAGGAGAGGAAAAAGGATTGAGGAGAAGAAAGGGAAAAAAGATATAGGGAGAGGATATAAGGGACAGGAGAGAGATGAAGCTTAACTCAGATAACAACATGACAGCACTCCCTCGAGATGGAGGGGTGGAGAAGAAAGAGAAGGAGAAGGAGAGAGAGAGGAGGAGAGAAAACAAGCAGATAGAAGAGGAGGGGCGGGGAGGGACGAGGAGGGATAGGAGGAGGATGATGAAAGTCTCCGGATTAAACAGAGTGGAGGAAGAGAGAGAAGTAGAGAAGGGAGAGAATGGGTGAAGAGAGGAAAGAGAGGAGGAGGGTCGAAGGAGTGAGGAAAGAATGGACAGATGAGGAGCGAAGGAATGAGAGAGACACAGAGAAGGGAGGAGGGCACTGAGAAAATGATGAAAATGAAAAAGTGGCGTGAAAGAAGGGAGAGTACAGGGGAGAAGAAAGGAGGAATGAGAATAAGAGGACAGTGTGTGTGTGTGTGTGTGTGTGTGTGTGTGTGTGTGTGTGTGTGTGTGTGTGTGTGTGTGTGTGTGTGTGTGTGTGTGTGTGTGTGTGTGTGTGTGTGTGTGTGTGTGTGTGCGAGAGAGAGAGAGAGAGAGAGAGAGAGAGAGAGAGAGAGAGAGAGAGAGAGACAGAGAGAGAGAGAGAGAGAGAGAGAGAGAGAGAGAGAGAGAGAGAGAGAGAGGAGGAGGATGAAGTAAGAGGATCCAGATTGCATCTGATCTGAACAATAAAAACATGGAGTTCACTTTCTCCACACAAGTACAACAACAGATCATATCAAGTCAAGTGTGTGAGTGTTTGTTTCAAGCCTGTCCATGACACACACATGCACAAACACAAACACACACACACACACAAACATATGCGCGCACACACACACACGCATGCACGCATGCACGCACGCACACACACACACAAAAACTGTATCTGATCTGAACAATAAGTCACTTTCTCCATACAAGGACAACAACAGATCATATCAAGTCAAGTGTGTGAATGCTTGTTTCAAGCATGTCCATGACACACCCATGCACAAACACACAAACATGTGCGCGCACGCACACACACGCAGGCACGCACACATCCATACACAAACACACACACACACACACACACACACACACACACACACACACACACACACACACACACACACACACACACACACACACACACACACACACACACACACACACACACACACACGCACGCACGCACACATACACACACACATACACACACACATATGCGCGCCGCACACACATACAGACCCCCCCCCACACACACACACACAAACACACACACCTTCTTGCACAGGCAGTCATGCAGATTTCTGTTGAAATGGTTTCAAGAATGTTGGACACAGCAGGTGAACACACAAAGAGGTGGGGAACCTCTGCAACCCATGTGTGTGTGTGTGTGTGTGTGTGTGTGTGTGTGTGTGTGTGTGTGTGTGTGTGTGTGTGTGTGTGTGTGTGTGTGTGTGTGTGTGTGTGTGTGTGTGTGTATGTGTGTGTGTGTGTGTGTGTGTGTGTCTGTGTGTGTGTGTGTGTGTCTGTGTGTGTGTGTGTGTGTGTGTGTGCTTGTGTACACATGGAGGTTAGGGGACCTCTGCAACTCTGTGTGTGTGTTGGGCGTGCGTGTGTGTGTGCATGGTGTGTGCGTGTGTGTGTGCGTGCATGTGTGCATGTGTGTATGTGTGTGTGTTTCCTTGTGTGACCCAACAATCTGTTTACACAATGGGGGCCAGGAGAGGCTCAAGTTACTCTGATGCTCCATCTTTCACCTCTCCTCTTGGATGTGTGTGCGTGTGTGTGTGTGAGAGAGAGAGAGAGAGAGAGAGAGAGAGAGAGTGAGAGAGAGAGACAGAGAGAGAGAGAGAGAGAGAGAGAGAGAGAGAGAGAGAGAGAGTATGCTTGGATGAAAAGTTTTGGATGTTGTCGGTGTGCAGGGTGGATCCATGTTTATTTGTACATGTGAGTCTCTCTTCGTGTTTTGAGTCCATATGAACATCAAAAACACACAGGAAACCGGAGTGCTTCGGGGTCTTCATCTTTTTCCCTTGGTGCTCTTCAGTGTAGAGGCTCTCAAACTTGAAAGTGAAAGTGAAAGTCCATTGGGAAACTCCAACTCCCATTGCCATTGTGACACAGCACTCACAAGTGAAACACAACAAAATTGCATTTATGCCTAACCCGTGCAAGGGGGCAGCCCTCAGTGGCGCCCCATGGGGAGCAGTGCGGTGGGACGGTACCATGCTCTGGGTACCTCAGTCATGGAGGAGGATGGGGGAGAGCACTGGTTGATTACTCCCACCACCAACCTGGCGGGTCGGGAGTCGAACCGGCAACTTTTAGGCTACAAGTCTGACACCCTAACCGCTTACCCATGACTACCCTTTACTTAATGCAGGTTGGAAAAATCTGAGGCACTCAAGGTTACTATTTTTCAATTTTTTTATTTGGCTGCAATGCCTACGCGCTGTTGGCAGCAAAACAAAGTGTTGCTCCCACTACATAGACAGGGACAGGCTCTTCTGCTATTGCGATCGGCCCTCTGCATCTACGTATAGGGGTCTGGGGTTGTGTGTAGGGGTGGGCGATATGGCGAAAATGTTGTATCACGATTTTTTAACATGAAATCACGATTTCGATTTTTTATCACGATCTTCCATCCAAAAAATAAAAACAACAAAAAACAACTTTCATATACTTGCAATTTGTAATTTGCAGTCAATAAATCATTAACACAATGATGATACTCTCATAAAGTGTACAATTGGAATACAATAATGTAAAGAATATATGTGAAGACAACAACATAAGTGAGAAAACGTCACTCTGATGCTGATAATAAACATCCCCACTGCAAGACGCTCTATACGATTTCTCCACTTTGGCAGATTCGAGACGATCTTTTACTCAATATCACGATTCACGATTTAATATCGTCATATCGCCCACCCCTAGTTGTGTGCATGTCAGCATGTATGTGTTGGTGTGTGTTCATGTCTGTGTGTGTGTGTCTGAATGTCTGTGTGTGTGTGTGTGTGTGTGTGGGTTGGTGGGTGGGTGGTGGGGGGGGCAGTTGTGGCCTAGTGGTTAAGGAGATGGACTTTAGATCAGAGGGTTGCAGGTTCAAATCCCACCATCCTTACCAACCTCCATGGCTCAGGTGCCCTTGAGAAGGCACCTAACCCCACACTGCTCCAGGGACTGTAACCAATACCCTGTAAATAATAAGCGTCAGCTAAGTGTAATGTCAGTAAGTGTGTGTGCCTGTGTATGTGTATGTGTGTGTGTGTACGTGTGTGTTGACAGCCGGAAGAAGCTCTCTGAAAGTCCCTGGCCATGCCTGGCCTCTTCCACAGCCGCTCCTCTGTCTGACGTGCGTGCGTGCGAGCGTGCGTGCGTGCGCGCGAGCGTGCGTGCGTGCGAGCGTGTGTGCCTGCGTGCATGTGGCAACTGACCAGTCCCAGAGAGTAGAAGGGAGTATCGGGGAGGGGAATATAAAGTTTGCAGATAAAGGCGGATCTTACTCATTATCAGCCAAAGGCATCAAGCTCTGTCCTTCCAAAGAAAGGTGTGCGTGTGTGGTGTGTGTGTGTGTGTGTGTGTGTATGGGTGTGTATGAGTTTGTGTGCACGCGTGTGTGCGTGCGCGCGTGTGTGTGTGTGTTTGCGCATGTGTGTGTTTGTGTAAGGCTTCAGGCTCTGTGCTTCCCGGTTGCGGGTCAGGCTGTCTATTCCCAGCAAGGGAGAGACGGTCTGCTGTGTGTGTGTGTGTGTGTGTGTGTGTGTGTGTGTGTGTGTGTGTGTGTGTGTGTGTGTGTGTGTGTGTGTGTGTGTGTGTGTGTGTGCGTTGTGTGTGTGTGTGTGTGTTTGTGTGTGTGTGTGTGTCTGTGTGTGTGTGTGTGCGTGTGTCTGTGTGTCTGTGTGTGTGCAGGTCAGCCTGTCTATTCCCAGCAAGGGAGAGAAGATCTGCTGTGTGTGCAAAGCAGCAATGGCCTGCAGACATGGAGTGTGTTGGTGTGCGTGCGCGCCTGAGTGCAAGTGTGTTTTCTTGAGTAAACCAGTAATTTAGACATCACAACTGAATTTGTGTGTGTGTGAATGTGTGTGTGCATGTGCATGTGCGTGTGC
>NC_085871.1:48118931-48123931 GCF_034702125.1 Engraulis encrasicolus | reverse complement strand
TCCATATCTATTTATCTGTCTATTTTGTCCATATGCACACACACACACACACACACACACACACACACACACACACACACACACACACACACACACACACACAGTCCATTTTTAAAGACATTTGCAATGCATTCGGTCGCAGCCCTCCGTTTGAAGTGTGCCCACGGACAACCTCCATTTGTAGGGGTAGAAAGCCCTCTCTGAATTGGGACGCCACTACCCCTACATGTGAACACGCAAAACAGAGGGGAAGGTTAAAGGCGTAGGGCCAAGGGTTGAAATGGGATTCAGCCTAATATAAATCATCAGCCTGATCTCCAAAAATTCTGTGCTCCTGGACACGGATGTTAAGGACACGAAATCCGTGTCCAGGAGCACGGATTTTGCCAAAATTCAGTGCTCCTGGACACGGAATTGTTTTCCGTGCTCCTGGACACAGAATTGTTTTCTGTGATGGGCACACGGAAGTGCGTTCTATAGGCTATTACCACAGCAGTGTGTAACTCTATCATTAGAAAATACATGCCAAATGCTAATCCTAAACAATATAATGCTATAGCAATTTAAGTTGTGCCCTGACCAAAACATTCCCTAACCTTAACCTGTCATTAAAGACATATTTTTGAGAAATACCTTTTCCAGTTGGTTGCTAGGCTATCAAATTCATATAATGAATGAAAGAATACTAGCTGTGCCCAGACCAAAACAATCCCTAACCCTAACCTGTCAATAAGAAAAAACAATTTTGAGAAAAATTCTTGAAATTAGAAAAGTCCTGAGAAAACACAAGACTGTGGAAACATAGAACTGTGGGAGTAATAGAGAGAGCACTTCTCTGTGTCCATCACGGAAAACAATTCCGTGTCCAGGAGTACGGAATTTTGGCAAAATCCGTGCTCCTGGACACGGATTTTGTGCCCTTAACATCCGTGTCCAGGAGCACAGAATTTTTGGAGATCATGTTGAAATCATCCATAACCTACATCAGGATTTCCCAAACTGGGGTGCATGCACCCCTGGGGGTGTACGGAATGCCATAAGGGGGTGCGTGAGCTAAATAGAGCCTTGGTGGATATGTGAGTTTTTATCCAGTATTAATGAACATTAAGTATTTTTTAATTGTATGGTGCATTGTATGCTGGAAGGGTCCATATGAAGTATAATTTATAACTCCTAGACTTTGTAATAATGGCAGAAATAACATCAGGGCTATTGGAAATAATGATTGCCCAAAATGTGTGGCTGTGCAACATTCGCTTAGGGGGTGCGCGAACAACATTGAAATGTAAAAGGGGGTCCGCAGAGGGAAAAGTTTGGGAACCGCTGGCCTACACAATATGACTATATGCATGTGTGTGAGGATCCGCTATGATTTACAGTGCTGTAAAAGTGTGTGTACAGGTTCAGAAACACTGCTTACAGATGGTGTAACTTCAATCTGCTCATTACCGTGCCGGGCCGCGGCAGCGTACCGTGATCATTACACCCTGTGGCCATTCGGAATGCGGGGGGCAGTATAGCACCGCTTTTGCAGAGCAGCGTCTGCCTGTGTCTGTGGTCTGTTTGTGCTTCCGTCCTTGCCCGTCCCCCAGTTTTAGTAGTAGTAGAAATACAGTCAGCAAATTGCATGTTTTATTTAGCATTGGGCATTTGATAGGGCATTTGATAATAACACAAGTGTGAGCCCTAAACAAGACCACCATGTGAATTTAAACTCGACTTTTTTCTGTCTTGCATTCACCGTCTCCCAATCCGTCCCTAACTTATTTCGGCACTATTCAAGCCAGGAACGGGTATCCTCAGGATACAGAGTTTGCATACCTACTACAATTTGAACCGGTAAAGACAATTAAAACCGAGTCAATCAGACAGGAACACCATTGTAATTAAGTGTGTCCCGTGACGCCAGCATGAGAGAGATCGAATTTTAAATTTGGCGACGACATTCTGTCTTCAAAACTGGCATCGGCCGCTTCCAATTTAGGACCATAGGCCTATTCAACCGTTTCCACAACCTCACTGATCACAGTTGCTTCATCTCTAATGCCAGGGCTAAGAATAACGAAAATAGCAAAACAGAGTAGGCCTAGGCTAATAAACCGTAATGGAGAGACTGAGGAGACATGAAATCAAGCGGCGGAGTTCGGACCATTTTGAGTGGACCGATGTCGCTTGCTTTGTGTAGCCCTATCAAGCAAGCCTGTCTGTCTCATTTGTGCGATGAGCACACAAACACAAATTGAACCACTCGTATAGTGTGAGTCAAACAGACTTGAACAACATTGTAGCCTAATGAAGTAGTGCCCCGTCATGTCAACATGAGAGAGGTGATTTTACATTTGGCGACGACATTCCGTCTTTAAAACTGGCGTGCCGCTTCCCCTATTGCAGGCTATTAACCTGATCTACACTGTCGTTACCACAAAAAACAAGGTAGCACAACTTAATACTATTACTAGCCTATATATCTGGTAGCCTAAATAGTAGGTTGAAGACGGGGGTATTATTGGTGCACTGTTTTTTTGCGAAGCAGAGTAATCTGCTTCAGTGTAGCTCATTGTACGTTGATCCCTCCCTCAGTTTTAGGCTACAAGTGGAAAGAGTCAGCCAATTGCGCGTTGCACGTAACATTGGGTAGGCCTATTTGAAATAACACAAGCGTGATCCTTAAACAAGACCGCCAATCGATGGTGTTATGTTTTCATTAGTCTGTCCTGCATTCACCGTCTCAATTCCGCTCCTAACTTATAAGTGATGTCTGTTAATTATTTCTGCACTACCTATTCAAGTCAGGAACGGATATCCTCAGGATAGCCTACGGACTAATAGGTTGAAGACGTTTTTTTTTTGTATTGGTGCTTGTGAACATTTCATCCTTTCAATGCGCTGTTGTGCGCGATCGACGGGATTCCGGTTAACTGGGGATGTGATGCACACATGACAAGACATCTGTTACACCAGGTGTGGCTAATCATCTGTGATTAGGACTGCAAATTCCGTTGCTTCGGTGGAGATGCGAACCAACAGTATGACTGGGGAACTATGACTCCTTCGGAGGCTGGATAACCTGTCGCGCCACGACATGTCACAAAAGGCTGTGCAGTCCCTGCTGTAACCCACCCCCTCCCCCACAGACAAACATTCATGTTCTGAAAAGTTCAACACGTTCTGAAAATTTTAGCCGCTTTGCATTAAGTTTTCGAGCAGACACTTGTCCACGGTGACGCAACATCGAAAGAGAAACGCAGAGACTGTTCACAAATAACTGAATAAAGATTTCATTTAAAAAACACAGCATTTCTATGAAAATGTGCTGGGTGACCACACTGCCTATGCCTATCCAGATGCACGTATAGCAACAATGAGAAAGAGAGGGAGAGACGGAGAGAGAGAGCGATTAGCGCGTATCTGTGTGTGTGTGTGTGTGTGTGTGTGTGTGTGTGTGTGTGTGTGTGTGTGTGTGTGTGTGTGTGTGTGTGTGTGTGTGTGTGTGTGTGTGTCGGGGAACATTTGAAGTGAAAAAAAACACCCTCCCCCACTTCAGCATCAGATGTTGGTGGTCTACAGTCAATCCTTGTTTACCCGACTATCTTGTAGCCCAGTCATGAAGTTCATAAAGCCATCGGTAGCCTATAGGCCAAGATATCCAAAATCCCTCCGCAAATTTCTGCATTGCCTGAGTTCATAGGCTAAAACAACTTTATTTAGGCCTGACTTAGGCTTATTTAGCTTACTTTATTAGCCTTATTTAGGCCTATTATCGTATTTAGGCTTTAACGTGGGCCTATTTTACAAAATATCGAAAGAAGGAAAAGACACGACAGACAAGTTGAGGCTTACTGATCGTAGCCTATTACAGCAAACCGAACATGCGCTTTATGAACAGACTAGCCTGAGGGCAAACATCTTCTTGGCACTATATTGAGATAACCAGGCCATGCCAGGAATTCAACTACCTGGGCACACACTAAAATACTGACAGACTACAATTGCTTGGATCTTCAGTGGGTTTCGTGGGTCCGGGGGGATGGGTGGTGATGGCACGCTTGATGTATTTTTCCCCACCCCATGCATGCACGCGGATACACAGGGTCGGGATATTCACCCAATGAATGACTGAGTGCGGCTAAATATGCCTGTTGCATATCGTAGCCTAATTATTCACACATCACGTCAAGTCACAAATTAGTAGTCTCTTGCAGTTGACCTATGCCAAATTAGGCCTAACGTCTTCCCTGTAAGGCTGCACTAATTCAAACAGGTAGAGGAGTCGGCTTAGCCTATAGCCAAAGTCTATAAAATGTAGCCTATTTTTTGTAATTTCCAATTATCTAATATGTTTACGATAATGATTTGTTGCGCTACGACGGTGCTCAAGACAAGTTGGAACATAGTCATCTCAACTGCTCCCTTAAAAAACGGCTGGGGTGTCACATCGGGAAGACCGCAGTCTTCATTTGCTGCCTAAATTGTAACAGTTTAAATGCCTCATATCCAAGCAGCACAATCGAAACTATTGGCTATCTAGCTTGTGAGTTTGGCTGGTAGGCCTATTCAACAAGACGAGTCAATTGGAATTAGGTCTTGCGAAGAGTGGAAAGAGTTTCGTTACAGGCTACGTCGTGTGTGTGTGGGCGAGAGAGGGAGAGAGAGAATTTTATTTTATTTTAGCCTATTTGTTTTATTTTGATCCTGCTTTAAGTCAATGGGCGAGAGGGACGGATGAAACGGGTGTTTCATTCGTCCCGACAGTGTCTACTGACACTTAAATCCCCTTTGCCTGTAAACCTGACAACTTTGACTTTTCATACTTTCGGATATGTTAAAGTTTTCGAGTAAATCGCAGTGTTTCATTCGTCCCGTGTTTCATTAGTCCCTGCTCTCCCCTACTGCCTAAACTGCAACAGTTTAAATGCGTCCTCTCCAAACAGTGTGTGTGTGTGTGTGTGTGTGTGTGTGTGTGTGTGTGTGTGTGTGTGTGTGGGCGAGAGAGGGAGAGA
>NC_085871.1:48098931-48101431 GCF_034702125.1 Engraulis encrasicolus | reverse complement strand
CATGTTAGAGCTGAATGAACACTATACTAGTGCAAAATGAAGGCTCTAGATTGTAAATGTAACCTATTTCGTGTTTGGATGTGCTTCGGAGGCTGAGATATTTAGGATTTAATAGGCAGAGGGCAGCCTTTCCCAAAAAGGGCTTAAAACAAAATGGGTTAAGACAGAGTGAGTCACAACAGCCTGCCTTGATCCCTCTTGGATCTGGAGTCTACATGCATTACAATGACAAGGCCATGCATTGCATAAGGAATTCATAATGTCCCCTATCAATGTCTATCAAAGGTGTGAAAAATAAGAGAAAAAAATACTGTTGCGACAGTAATTAGTTCAAGATTCAAGATTATTTTTATTTGTCCCGCAGGAAATTTGTCCTGGACAATCACAAAGCTGCTGAATACAATACATAACACATAACTCCCAACACCTAACAAGAAACAACAAAACCAAACAAAACACACATCACAAAAGATAGACTCAATAAATAAATCAAAGTGCAGTACTGAAGTGCACAATGGGTGTAGTTGCACCCATGTAAACTAATATATAAAAAAATACATTATTTCTTTACAAAACTGTGATGTCTAGTAACTACTGCACATTGACGGTAACTCTGCCAGTGAGAAAGTGTGTCATAGGTGTCGTCATATGTCTTGGATCTGGTGTACACATCATGCATTACAATGGCACGGACGGAATTCCTAATGTCCTCTGTCAACGTCTAGCAAATTGACTACAACTCTGACAGTGAGAGAGTGAGTCAGTAAGAAGATATTATATCTGTTGTGCAGATGCTTCATCAGCTGCACTGCACACTGCCTGTAACTTCAACAGTAAGAGATAGAGCCCATCAGATGGTCTTGATCTTGTGTACATACCAACTGTAGAGATGGAATTTCTCATCTCTTTTGTCAATGTCTAGCTCCTGGAGTATATGTAGAGCTGTTTTCCAAAACGCTATATTCACCATTTTTGACTTTTTGCATTTTAATATTGGAATTGACTGTTAAGCGGACCTATCATCTATGTGTGAATTCTTGCCATTCACATGTTTTGAGAACGTACTTTAAGACCTCTATAAAAATGCATTTTGCAATGCATTTCAATGGAATGCCCAATACAAAAATGTCAATTTCCCAACATTCTATAAAATGGATATATCTCATTTTGGAAAAGAGCTCTTCATATACACCGACGTTAGTAAGAGAGTGAGTCAGGCCTGCCTTGATTCATCTTGGATCTTGTGTGCTGGGGAGCTGGACATCCCATTGTTCTCTGTCACACTGGGCACACAGGGCAGTCAACTCATGGGTGAGCGGTTAGGGCGTCAGACTTGAATCCCAGAGGTTGCCGGTTCGACTCCCGACCCGCCAGGTTGGTGCGGGGAGTAATCAACCAGTGCTCTCCCCCATCCTCCTCCATGACTGAGGTACCCTGAGCATGGTACCGTCCCACTGCACTGCTCCCCATGGGGCGCCACTGAGGGCTGCCCCCTTGCACGGGTGAGGCATAAATGCAATTTCGTTGTGTGCAGTGTTCACTTGTGTGCTGTGGAGTGCTGTGTCACAATGACAATGGGAGTTGGAGTTTCCCAATGGGCTTTCACACTGGCAGCATCCCTGATACTCTTTTCAGAGAAAACCAAACCACACCAGTTATGTTCAGAACTACAGAACTGCTTACAGTACTGTACCTGCGAACCACCCACGTTCAAACCTAGGTTCTAAATTTCTCAGTATGTGACAATGTGTTAACTGGATAAACCTGCTGACGTCATCATTGTCATCATAGTTTGTGGCGTACTGTATGCTGCATGAACAGGCCAGAGAGATTGTGATTACGTGGTAAATGGTAAATGGACTGCATTTATATAGCGGCTTTCCATTCCTTCGAGCACTCAAACATCATTACATGTATGCCTCATATTCACCCATTCACACTCTCATTCAGATGCTAGTGGCAGTGGCTGCCATGCAGGGTGCACCCCTGCCACCAGGAGCAATTTGAAGTTAAGTATAAGTATCTTGCTCAGGGGGCTTAAACCTGCAACCTTCTGTATGACGAACAGGGGTGCGTCTCTTGACAAAATTGTTGCTAACTAAAGCTGGGCTTACACTGTGCAACTTTTGCCCCGAATTTCCCCCGTTTGGCACTCGCACGACTTTTTGAGAGTCGGGCCGATTTCTTGCTCAATCGCAGGTCAATCGTGAGTCTCGCATCGTGCAGTGTACATGGGGTAACGACAAGCGATTTCGCCTCACAATCGTGCAATCGCAGGGTCGCAAGAAAATCAAAACGGTTTGAAATTCTGGTCGTGGCTCGTGCGTAAATTGCACAGTTAACGCAGTGCTACGACCTGATTTGACACTTCACATGCACAAATTAATAGTGCCGTGCGATTCGCTGTTGAGCGCGACCTCATCTCCACCTCAGGTGCGCATGTTCCCTCCTCTGCAGACCGGGGAAACATGCCTGTCGCGTCGTACGGTGGAAGCATTTC
>NC_085871.1:48088931-48093931 GCF_034702125.1 Engraulis encrasicolus | reverse complement strand
TTAGAACCCGGTTAACTATGTACTGTATAATGTCATTCATGTCTTGGGGCAGCCATGGCCTAACAGGTAAGGAAATGGGCTTTAGATCAGAGGGTTGCAGGTTCAAATCCCACCCTTCCACTCCTTACTGCTCTCCATTGCTGAGGTGCCCTTGAGCAAGACACCTAACCCCACACTGCTCCAGGGACTGTAACCAATACCATGTACCTAACTGTAAGTCGCTTTGTATGAAAGCGTCAGCTAAGTGTAATGTAATGTATACCATTCATGCCTTGGTGTTAATTTAGAGCCCTGCACTACATATAATATCATTCATGTCTTGGTCCTGGTACTCACCTAACTGTAAATCACTTTGGATAAAAGTGTCCAAGTGGAATGTAATGCAATGTAATGTAATGCAATGTAATGTAATGTAATGTAATGTAATGTAATGCAATGCAATGCAATGTAATGTAATGTAATGTAATGTAATGTAATGCAATGTAATGTAATGTAATGTAATGTAATGCAATGTAATATGATGTAATGTAATGTTATGTAATGTAATGTAATGCAATGTAATGCAATGTAATGGAATGTAATGTATGTAATGTAATGCAATGTAATGGAATGTAATGTATGTAATGTAATGCAATGTAGTGTAATGTAATGAAATGTAAAGTAATGTTATGTAATGTAATGTAATGTAATGCAATGTAATGTTATGTAATGTAATGTAATGTAATGTAATGTAATGCAATGTTATGTTATGTTATGTTATGTAATGTAATGTAATGTAATGTAATGTAATGTAATGTAATGTAATGTAATGCTATGTAATGTAATGTAATGTAATGTAATGTAATGTAATGTAATGTAATGTAATGTAATGTAATGTTATGTAATGTAATGTAATGTAATGTAATGTAATGTAATAATGTGATGTTATGTAATGTAATGTAATGTAATGTAATGTAATGCAATGTAATGTTATGTAATGTAATGTAATGTAATGTAATCACTCACCTGCTCCACGCGGATGTCGTATTCTCCATTCAGCTTCCTGCCCCGGAAATACTTGGCCCTGAAACATGAATAACAACAAAGATTATGATTAGACAAAAATCCTGCAATGTGGTATACAGTAGGTACTTATAGTCAGGGTCACTGACTGCTTTGGCCAGGCCCAGGGCAATGTCATCTGAGAGGCCCCCCATCCACTACATACAGTTTACTGAGGACCCAATTCTTGGTGCCCTCTCTTCCTGAACCCGGACCAACTGGCCCCTTTGCCCCCCCTTTCGGCTTCCCTGGGTATAGTATATACTTTACAGTACACAAAAGGCGTGTTCAGGCTGATAGAGAACCAGGCCATTGGCCACTCCTGAACCTGCTCGAACCGGCTGGCATGTTCACGCCGAGAATCTATATGTTCGGGAACTGAAAAGTTGGTTCACAATGTGAACTTGAAAATTCTTGCTTTTTCTCTGTGAAACGTGACGACAATGTGAACGTCAACAGGTCCATCCAGGTCATGAGCGGTCACATGCAGGAAAAAACAGTCTTCATGGTTTTGTGATGCAAACTGTGCGTAAGACTACTTTCCTTTTGGCCAACACTGAACAAGAACAAGAACTCTGGTCACAGGACACTGTTGGGAATAAGTCAGCGTGGTTGCACGACACTGCTGTCTGGGATTCCATACAGATTCATGTTGAAAATCCCAAACTATCCCTTTCATGAGAGAACAGGACCGCCAGTGGCCCATGAGCACAAAGAGGCTCTTATGTCCATTTAGGAAAAGGATGTACTATTACAGCAATCGTGTGAATTTAACAGACATGTAAAGTATATGTAAAAAATGTGAAAAAAGTGTGAAAAGTTTGAGCAGCAGGATAAATCCACCGAGACACTCACATCAAATTATTTTCCAGTGTGTGTGTGTGTGTGTGTGGGTGTGTGTGTGTGTGTGTGATCACACGCTCTAAAGGGCCCACTTCCTTTAATACCGCTCTATTTTCCTGTGTGTGTGTGACCTACTGATACAGATTTAAACTCCATCCTCCATCTTTATTATTCCCCAAATGATCCTGTCTGGATTACCACTAACCTTGCCTGCGTACGTGTGTGTGTGTGTGTGTGTGTGTGTGTGTGTGTGTGTGTGTGTGTGTGTGTGTGTGTGTGTGTGTGTGTGTGTGTGTGTGTGTGTGTGTGTGTGTGTGTGTGTGTGTGTGTGTGTGTGTAGTGTGTAGTGTGTGTGTGTGTGTGTGTGTGTGTGTGTGTGTGTGTGTGTGTGTGTGTGTGTGTGTGTGTGTGTGTGTGTGTGCGTGCTCGTGTGTGTGTGCGTGCGGGTAGCGCGTATGTGCATGTGTGTTCTTGTGTGCATGCGTGTGTATGTAGTCACTCTCTGCATATCTATTATGATCTTCTGAAATCCTCAGATCATTGAGACCCTGATACGGAGCCAAGACTAAGAGGGGGCTGGAGGACCAAGTGTTTTTACTTGTGTCTATAGGCTTAGCTGTGTGCGTGCATGCGTCTGAGTTTAAATGCTTGTCTGTGTAACTTTAACAGGTCACATGAACTACATGAGCCTACATCAATATTTTGCCTGCATATTTACAATATTTTGCCTACAATATATTGCTATGACAATGCCAGGACAATGCAAGGTCGAAGGTAACCAATCAAGACTCGGCCCTCACCATTTTGGTGCCAGTAAGGTTATACTGAACAGCAATAAAACTGAGCTCATGGTGGTGGCACCAGCAATGCTGCAAAGGAAGGTTGGAGATCTCCACCTGGACATCGATGGATGCACCATCACCCCATCCCCTGCAGTACGTAACCTGGGTGTCATCTTGGATTCATCACTTTCACTTCACTCCCACATCAAAAAAGTCACCAAATCGGCATTCTATCATCTCCGAAACATCTCCAGACTCAGGCCTTCTCTTTCTAAGACAGTTACGGAGACGCTCACTCACTCCTTCATCTCCTCCCGTCTGGACTATTGCAATGCCATCCTGCTTGGTCTACCCAACAAGGCCCTAGACAGACTGCAATATGTGCAGAACTCTGCTGCCAGGATCATAACAGGCACTAGACCCTGGCAGCACATCACCCCCATACTCAAGCAGCTTCACTGGCTCCCCATCAAGTCACGCATTACCTACAAAGTCCTCCTCCTAACCTTCAAGTCCCTCCATGGTCTGGCACCCCACTACCTCACAGACCTCCTTCACCCCTATGACCCATCAAGATCCCTTCGGTCCTCTTCCAAGGGCCAGCTGATCGTCCCTCGTGCCAGGCTCAAGGCCACCAGTGACAGAGCCTTCCATGTCGCTGCTCCCATTCTTTGGAACAATCTGCCTGACCACATCCAGAATGCCCCTTCACTGGCCATGTTTAAGCAACACCTTAAGACACATCTCTTCCTGGAGGCTTGTGGCTGCTAGTCCCACAAGCACTTTCACTTACACACTGTAACAAATAGCTGTTTATTTACGGCAATTCTGCAACAGCATTCTACTGTTTTTCGAAAAAACAGACAACTACTGTGAAAATATTACTTTGAGTCACATATTGAGCATAAACAGTAAGTACTGCACAATAGCAGTATTCGCCGTTGTGGAAAAAACTAGAGATGCACCGGATCCTGATTTTAAGGATCCTGCCGGATACCAGATCCACTGAATAAGATCCTGCCGGATCCGGAACCGGATACCGGAGCCTACAAAAGGGTCGAAACATATAGTCTACTCGCACATGTGGGCCCTTTTTATTACGTTGGCGCAAACTATTTTTTAGACTCATTGGCTTATTGCCACACTGCCTGCAATAGCCGCTTCCAAAGGGATTTCACTCCATGCAGTGATTGGGGTTGTGAAAGACTGAAAAGCCTAGGCTAGACATGCACCAGACCCTGATTTTTAGGTAACATGCCGGATACCGGATCCACTGCTTAAGATCCTGCCGGACCCGGACCCTGTGAAAAACTCTATTATCCTGACGGATCCGGAACCGGAACCGGATCCGGTGCATCTCTAGAAAATAACAAGTTATTTTAGGCAGCACCATTGAAACCCATTCATCCTCCACTTGTCCGTGATCACCATCAAACTTCAATACCACCTGAAGAACTGAAGTCATTCTGACTGGTTAAAGATTATCTGATACTATCAAGCATGATGAAACAATTTCTAAGGAAATGCAGCAAGTGTGTGTAGCACATGCATTTTGATAGTGATGAAAGTGTGAATGGCTGAAACATTTTAAGAACTTGTAACACTCTTGCAACAAGCAGCCCCATCTAAACCAATCTGCTAATCAGTGCCTGGCCTCACCTGAGTAGGGCTGTTATGCCATTATTCAATTACGGGCGTCACCTGGCAAGGGCCTGATGACTCTGGTCACATGGTACTCTTGCACCTGTATATAAATCTGGACTATCAACACTTCAGTTGCTTGCCTGCCTGCTGGCTGGCCTGCATGGCACAGCATAGCACTTGTTTGCCTACAAGCTTGCTTACATGCTTGCACACATGCTTGCACACTTTCCTCTTTGTGAAAGCTTGCTGTATGTGGCATCATTGGTGGCATTGTTGCATATAATGTGCCTGCTGCAAATTAGGCATTGCTTTGAGAGCTAGCTTGTAGTGCTGCTTGTTTGCTGTGCTACTTGGTGCAAAATATTTTTTTAAAGACTGACCAATGCTATATTTATCATTGGCTCATCAAGAGATACAGTAAAAAGCCCACCTTGCACACTATCATTGTAACATAGCACTGCGTACTCTGAAATTTTATTAATGCCCACACTTTCAAAGGACCACCGCAAACCATTTTCCCAATACAGCATAGCGCCATAGTATCATGCTCAAGGCACTCCAGTCATGGTGAACGATGGGAGGGTGGGGTGGTAACATGGCCAGGGTACCACAGTTATGGAGAATGATGGGTGGGGTGGGAAGTTGCCATGGCCATATTCATGAATACAACTATGACCCAGTATTTGCCTG
>NC_085871.1:48056431-48058931 GCF_034702125.1 Engraulis encrasicolus | reverse complement strand
GGGATTTCATTATCAGTGTCTAAAGCCGTCAATATGGCAGTACACGTCAGATAGCTGCCCTTTGAAACTGAGATGTGCGGTACTGTAATTGTTATTAAAAGCACAATATGTTTTGGGAATTGACATATTGAAATGGGAATTTATTTATTTATTTATTTGTAGTTTATTTGGCAGGGACAATGCAGTGCACATTGTTACAAACATGACATGGCAGAGCCATGACACAACTTGCAGATGTGAATACATGAAAGGTTTATAGCTAGATAGCTAATTTGCAACCTCAGTCCCTGATCAGGCTACCTACTCTAATAAAACATATAAATCATCTAAAAGAACAATTGTACAATACAGTATACAAGACAATAATAAGCCAACTTGAAACATGCTCCCTATAATATAAAAGCCTTGTGCATTAAGAAAAAAACAAGATGATGAGGGTGACCTATATACAGTATGCTGTGTGTGCATGTGTGTGTTATGATTACATTTTTGGTTTTCCTTCAGCCAGTGTTTCAGTTGTCTGTTAAATGTTTTAAACTCTGTTTGGATTTTTATTAAAGTTGGTAAACTGTTCCACATTTGAGTTCCAATAACTGAGAAACTAGACTGACCAAAAGAAGTTTTGCGCACCTCTGCAATGCAGTTACCATTCACTGCTCCTCTGGTGGCCGCTCTTCTTGAGCTTATTTTTGTTACAAATGGACACAGTACAACAGGAGCAATATTGTTTGCACATTTAAAAATGAGTTTAAGAAAAGAGAACTTCATAAAATTCTCAAAGCTTAAGAGGTTATATTTCTTTACTATGAGGCAGTGGTGCCACGTTATTGGTTTCTGGTCCAGTATCTTTAATGCCTGTGTATATAGGCCTAATGATAAAATAGGTTTGATTGATGTCTGGGAGGCTTGGCTCCATACAGTAATACAGTAAGATAGGTGGGACAGTATCATGGCATGAAAGAACAGTAAGGCTGCCTTGACAGGTATGTGATGCCTTATCATTCTAAAACAGTTCAAGTTTGTTCGAAGTGTTGTGGTGAGTTTCTTAATGTGTTTATTAAACTTAAGCTGAGAGTCTAAGATTATTAACATTTAAATTCCTCAACTTCGTCTATTGTGTCCTGGTCAATTTTGATAGAGCAGGAGGCTTTACCTCTTATGGAAAAACACATAGACACTGTCTTTTTGATGTTCAGAGTGAGATGGTTGTCCTTAAGCCAACGGGATACATCTTCCATCTCCTTAGTCAAAATGTCTGCTGCTGCGCTTGGTGTTTTGGCTGATGCATAAATTACAGTATCGTCAGCATACATTTGGCAGTTGGATGCCCGGCAGCATGTGGGCAGATCATTTATGTACAGACTGAAGAGCAGAGGCCCCAAGATTGAGCCCTGCGGGATGCCCAGATTTGCGGCTAATGGTTGTGACAGATCTGCGTTTATCCTAACCCTCTGCTCCCTATGCTCCAAATATGAAGCAAACCAGCTTATGGCGGGATTTGAGATATTAAAAGTGCAGAGTTTGTTTAGAAGTATGTTGTGGTTGACCGTATCAAAGGCCTTTTTAAGGTCTATGAATACGGCCCCCACAACATTACCTCTGTCCAGGCTACTCTTAATGTTCTCTGTAAGGTAGCAGTTTGCCAGTTCTGTTGAATATCCTGGTCTAAAACCAAACTGTTTACTGTGAATAAGACCATTACTCTCAAGGTGGTCCATCATTATCAGTGTCTAAGGACAATCTTATGGTAGCTGCTGTCAGATACTTTGCAAGTTAACTACTTTAAAAATGACATGTGCAAAAGATGTTTGGGGAATTGAAATGTTTCCCTGTAGTGTCAGCACATCATTAGCAGGGTCTGAAGACACTTCTGTTTGAACAGTCATTAACATGTAATTGGTGAGCTAGCTCAAGCCTTGTGTGTGTTTAAGGCTATTCCCACCTGATGTGTTTCCAGGCCCACTCATTGGAAGATAGAGAGGGAGTCAGGGACATTCAATGTATGCAGTACAGTAGAAATTGCTCCCAAGCTCCACAGTAATAATACATAGGCCTACAATAAAATACACATAAATAAAATAGATACAGTAAATCTCAACCTGCTATCTCAACCGGATGGATGCAATTCTCCTGAGTAAAAACATTGTATAAGCTATGGCACTGATTTACAAAAAATAGCAAAAATGAAGTTTGTGTGTGTGTGCATCAGTGATGACCAGTGATGGCCGCACATTTGCACAAAGTCTGTGTAACGCTAATATGTATACAAAAACACAGCACACAAACTCACAAGTCAGCGTTGAAAATATCACACAGCAACTCACCAGTCTGTGTGGGCATCATAGATCACAAGAGAGCGAAGCCCGTTGTTGTGGATTCCATTTTTGATATTATTTGACTTTAATGTATGGTTGTGCGTGTCTTTTCTTTGTTAAACATAGTGATTTACAAAAACTCAACTACAAAAAAGAAATGATAATAAATCCCACCACTCACCTGT
>NC_085871.1:47941431-48023931 GCF_034702125.1 Engraulis encrasicolus | reverse complement strand
TTGTTGAAATCGTCAAGGAAGTATTGGAGTCTAAATTGCAGTATAAATTGGGCTTGTATCCTCCTGCTCGTCTCCCAGACTATTGGCATGCACCTCATCCAGCCTCTCACAGACCATAATAATAAAGAGAACATAATGATCAGACCTCTGAGATGAAATTGGGCATCGTAGATCTCCCTTGGAAACATCTACTACATTATAGGGATGCACCGAGCCGCATTTTTATTAGCTATTTTAGGGGCAGGGAGCAGCAAGGGATGTCTCCCTGTAGCAGTGTGGTCAATAGCATTTCTCACAAACCATAATGAGTACACATAATAAAATTGGGCATCGTAGATCTCCCTTGGAAACATCTACTACATTATAGGGATGCACCGAGCCGCATTTTTATTAGCTATTTTAGGGGCAGGGAGCAGCAAGGGATGTCTCCCTGTAGCAGTGTGGTCAATAGCATTTCTCACAAACCATAATGAGTACACATAATGATCAGACCTCTGCAATAAAATTGGGCACCGTGTTCACTAGATCTTCCTTGGAATCGTCCATTACACTACACTACACTCTGGTGTCTCCTTTCATCCCAAGAGTCTGACTGGTGCAGGGGGCAGGAGCAATGTGCCTGTAGCATTTCTAACAGACCAATGCGTCCAAATGATGATACTTCTGAGATAAATGATAAAGTTGGACACAATGCTCTCTATCTCTCCTAGTCTACTACATTACACTACACTCAGCTGACATTCTCGTCCAAAGTGACTGTCAGATATTTCAGGTGCAGTGGGCCGGGGCATTCTGCCTGTAGCAGTGTAGCTCTGTGGGGTCAGATGCCTCACTCAAGGGCACTCGATCTATGGATGAGTGGGCAGGAGTAGACAGTCTTGGCTACTCCCCTACCCAAGATAGACCTATTGACACTGTGGTGTGTACACCAATTAGGCCATAGCTATTTTCTCAATGAAATATAGACCAGTTAACTACATGCCATTCTTAACGAAGCAATAGGTGTTCCCTAGACTACAAACTGGCTTTCAGTATCCTGATGACCATCTATACACTGTAACAAATAACTGTTAATTTATGGCAATTCTGCAACAGCATTCTACTGTTTTTTCGAAAAAACAGACAACTACTGTGAAAATACTACTTTTGAGTCACATATTGAGCATAAACAGTAAGTACTGCACAATAGCAGCATTCACCGTTGTGGAAACTAGAGATGCACCGGATCCTGATTTTTAGGATCCTGCCGGATACCGGATCCACTGCTTAAGATCCTGCCGGATCCAGAACCGGATACCGGATCCTACGAAAGGGTTGAAACACCATAGCCTACTCACACATGTGGGCCCTTTTTTATCACGTTGGCTCAAACTATTTTGACTGAAAGCCTCGGCTACCGGATCCTGGATCCTGGAACCGGATCCGGATCCTGTGAAAAACCCTATTATCCTGCCGGATCCGGAACCAGATCTTGGATCCTGTACATCTCTAGTGGAAACAACCAAGTTATTTTAGGCAGCACCATTGAAACCCATTCATCCTCCACTTGTCCGTGATCACCATCAAGCTTCAATACCACCTGAAGAACTTAAGTAATTCTCACTGGTTAAAGATTCTCTGATACTATCAATCATGATGAAACTATTTCTAAAGAAACTACAATACTTAAAAAGTGCTTGATGCAGCAAAGTATGAGTAGCACATGCATTTTGATAGTGATGAAAGTGTGAATGGCTGAAACATTTTAAGAACTTGTAACACTTGCCAACAAGCAGTCCCATCTAAACCAATCTGCTAATCAGTGCCTGGCCTCACCTGAGTACTAAGGGCTGTTATGCCATTATTCAATTACGACCTTCACCTGCCAAATCCCTGATGACTCTGGTCACATGGTACCCTTGCACCTGTATATAAATCTGGACTATCAACACTTCAGTTGCTTGCCTGCCTGCTTACAGGCTTGCATACTTTCCTCTTTGTGAAAGCTTGCTTTGTGGCACTTGCTGTGTGTGGCATAATTTGTCACATCGCTGCATATAATGTGCCTGCTGCAAGTTAGGCATTGCTTTGAGAGCTAGCTTGTAGTGCTGTTTTTTTGCTGTGCTACTTGGTGCAAATTACGTTTTTACAGACTGACCAATGCTATTTTCATCATTGGCTCATCAAGAGCTGATACATTAAAAAGCCCCCCTCACACACTCCCATTGTCATTGTAACATAGCACTGCGTAGGCCTGCAATGAAATTGTATTCAAGCCCTTCATATTCAAAGGACCACCGCAAACCAGCATCTCAATATAGCATAGTGGCGACATGGTATCATGCTCAAGTCACTTCAGTCATGGTGACCGATGGCCAGGGTATGGGTGGGAGGGAAGTTGCCATGGCTATATTCATGAATGGAACTATGACCCAGTAATTGCCTGCTATCTCACAGTACATCTTCAACTTTTTAACTGTAGTGTACCGTTATCTTACCTATACTACTGTATAAATATTGTAGAGCACTTTCAGTTTAACAATACTAATACTGTGAACGTTCTGTAGAGTACTGTTATTTAACAGTTTCATTGCTGCTGAAAAAATGTTATATACTGTGATACATTAAACAGCAATGAGCTGTATTTGATTTTTGGTGTGAAATAACAGTAGAATTACAGGTAAATATAATTGCCAGTAACTGCCGTTATTTTGCAGGGAAATTTTCTTAGAGTGTAGGCTTGAGTCTCTGTTTGCAGAAAAATACTCAGCTACAAAATATCAACATTATCATACGTTCAATAAGATGAATGTCATTACCAAGAGTCTTAAAGATTTGGTCATTACCATTTTGCAAACAACATTCTTATAAAAGAGGCCCTGCTTGAGGGCGTGATGATGCATCAATACAGATACACACAATCAGTGTATACTATATACAGTAAGTGTATATTGATATACAGTTTGGTCAGATGGCCCTGCTCAAGGGCACCTCAGCCATGAGTGAGCGTGCAGGAGGCTGATGGCGATGGCTATTTACTCTTCCCACCCACATCCTTCCTAGTGACATCGTCTTGGACCTGTGACCCTTACATGCTGCTAGCCATAAGGTCACACACACACACACACACACACACACACACACACACACACACACACACACACACACACACACACACACACACACACACACACACACACACACACACACACACACACACACGCACGCATGCACACACACACACACTCTCCCTTCCATGCCACTAGCCATGAGGTCACACACACACACACGCACCCTCCCTCCCATGCTGCGAGCCACGAGGTCACTCCAAACACACACACACACACACACACACACACACACACACACACACACACACACACACACACACACACACACACACACACACACACACCCTTCCATGCTGCTAGCCATGAAGTCACAGCTGCCCAACACGTTTTTTAATTTCCTATAGTCAATGCACACCATGTGACATGACAGTGGAGCAGAAGACACTTCCCATCAAGAGCATCATGGACACAACTTCTAATAATAATCAGAGTAGTAATAATAACCAGTAGTACGCGTGGGCCTTGTTTTTAATATGTCCATGTAGGACTTGTCATATTAATAAAGACATTTTCATTTGGAGTGCCTCAGTCAGAGAATTCATTCTCATTTTTTGAACCTGGAAGTACTATACCTTGGACTAAAGAGCACCCAAACCCAAGAAGCCAACAAACAATCTGGATAACAGCACGCCATACTCTACAAACTGAAACGGCATTGTAATTTCACAGTGCGCATGCAGACTGCTGCAACATGCGCCATCAAGTATCGGTCCATTAAAACAGAGGCAGAAGCAACCATTAGCCGCCAGCCATCTTGAACAAGACGTACTGACCCTGAAGTAAGAAACAGTGTAAAGAATAGCATCTCATTTGTAGAACATAACAAGGATCATTACCTCGCAAACACACACTCTCTCTCTCTCTCTCTCTCTCTCTCTCTCTCTCTCTCTCTCTCTCTCTCTCTCTCTCTCTCTCTCTCTCTCTCTCTCTCTGTGTCTCTCTCTCTCTCTCTCTCCGTCTCTCTCTGTCTCTCTCTCTCTCTCTCTCTCTCTCTCTCTCTCTCTCCGTCTCTCTCTATCTCTATCTCTCTCCATCTCTCTCCCTCTCTCTCTCTCTCTCTCTCTCTCTAGGGCAAACCATAGGGATTTTTCTATGTTATTATCGATTAGTTATATAGGCTCAGGAAGGAAGCCATGAGGAATGTGACTGATTAATGATTAATAGCTATGAGTGCATCTTAATATGTGACCTTGCCTCCTCCACTTGCGCTTGTCTCCTCGCCCCACCTCCTGGCCCCTCCTCCGTGGAGAAAACGATAAAGTTTCCCAGCTGTCAGCCTAGCCACAACAACTTTTGAGGGACTGTTTTTCATTCACCTTAACAATTGCAAACGAGAAAAAGACTCTACAATTGAGCTTTTGAAAGATATTGAAATATAATGCTGTTGTCAGTGATGTCATCATGACGAGAAGCGAGTGGAGGAGGCAAGTGGAGGAGGCAAGGTCCCATATTAAGATGCACTCTATATTACTGTAGGATATACTGTATTAACGAGAGCAATGATTCCCAACAGTATTCCACTCAGAGGAAGCACAGAGTGGATGCTTGACCTTTCACACTAATTCAATTAAGCATTTGTGTTTTCCTATTTATTCTATGTCATGCCATGCTACAATATATACCAGGGACCATCTGTAAACACTGACTAAGAAGATATTACAGAAGGCTCTATAGTGGTGTTTCTCAACAGGCGCTCTACAGCCCCCCAGGGGGTGTAAGGGAGCCCTCCGGGGGCATTGACGAGGAGTGTGTGTGTGTGTGTGTGTGTGTGTGTGTGTGTGTGTGTTGGGGGGGGGGGGTACTCAGTTGCCATTGGGGGCCATTAGTCTATTTTATGTTTTAATAGTAAAGGGGACATTGGCCGGCTTATAGGGAGGTCCAGAGGGCATTGGGAAGCTCATGATGAAATCAAGGGGGTGCTTTAAAAAAAAAAAAAAAGTTGAGAACCACTTCTCTATAGCGTGTGTCCTGTGCTGGGTGATACATACCATGGCTATACTGTATTAACAAGGGAAACTGACTTTAGCACATGTCCTGTGTGGGTGATATACATAGCCTGGTTCTCACCAACGGTCCGTGTTTTTAGCTCCGTAGCCCCCTGGTGAGAGACTGTCGTCTGGTAGCACTGCCATTAACATGTTCTTCTCGAGTAGAAAATAAACTGAGCATTTATTGCTTAAATATCAACGGCAACGGCATTGATATATACATAGTATAGCTATAATGGTATTAACAAGGGCATCTGACTATAGCACATGTCCTGTGTCGGTGATACTGTATACAGTATATTGTATGGCTATAATGTATTAACAAGGGCATCTGACTATAGTGTGTGTCCTGTGTGGATGATTCATAGCATGGCTATATTGTATTAACAAGGGCATCTGACTATAGCGCGTGTCCTGTGTGGGTGATATTCATATCATGGCTATATTGTATTAACAAGGGGATCGCTGCTCCCTCTCCAGCAACCAACGACGCTGAGTCAATGGATGACCTTTCACACTTATTGAATTAAACCTCCATCTGTGTTTTCTTGTTTCTTTTCAATAAAACTATTTGATTTTGCTGACAAAACAGCTTGATATTTACCCCAAGCACATTTTGTGCAATGAGAAACTGCAGGGCTGTGTTGGTTGACACAAATGTTTTGTAATTCTCATCATCTCATGAATGAATGAATGAATGAATGAATGAATGAATGAATGAATGAATTATTTTTTCCCCTTTGCTATTATTGATTGTCTTTTGTTTTGTTTTTTTTCTTGGAGATTGTTGTTTTTTGTTCGTGACATCTGAAATAAAATCATCAAATCAAATCAAATCAAATCAAATCAAATGAACGAATGAATGGATGAGACTGCGTGGCTGCCAAGTTTCATCCCATTCAGAAGTAATACATTAGCACAAACTGAGGCCATATTTCTCCATCATCAGTTGTTGTTGATGTTTTTGCCTTTTGTTTTCCGTTTTCCTTGAGTGGCTTTCTGTGGTTTATGTCATCTCTGTACCTTGGCTGTGTTACTTATTGGCTGCCTTCCACGGAAGACAAGATGTTGTGTTATGGCACACACACACATAGACACACAGACACACAGACAAACACACACACACACACACACACACACACACACACACACACATAAACACACACACACACAGATACAAACACATGCACACACACACACACACACACGCACACACACAAAAACACATGCACGCAGGCGCACGTGCACGTGCACGCACACACACACGCACACACACACACACACACACACACACACACACACACAGGAAGATGGGATATTATACTACAGACCTTCATAGATAAATAAAGGTCAGGTAAAATAAAATGATATTGATCACGTTATATTGATGTTGTCCTCCACATGCGTGTGTAGCTGGCAGGGGCTCTCGTTTATTACCGGGCCTGTGGGCTGCTCATTACCAACAACAGAGAAAACATTTAACCCGTTTATTATTGAACATTATTAATAAATGGCTCAGAGAAAGCATTTAACCCGTTTGTTATTGAACAGCACCCTGACTTTCAGAAATGAAAATGCAATATCGTTCATATGATCAGACAATCCCAGAATGACAGAGGAGGCACAAGCTAATTACCAACAACCAGCTCAGAGAAAACATTTAAACTGTTTATTATTGAACAGCAACTCTCACGACTTTCATTCAGACCCTGAAAAAACAATATTGTTCATACATATAATCAGACAATTCCAGAATGACAAAGGAGACACCTACTCATTCGTTACTAATAAACGGCTTAGCCAAAGCATTTAAACCGTTTGTTGTTGAACAGCACCCTGACTTTCAGAAATGAAAATACAATATCGTTCATATAATCACACAATTCCAGAATGACACACACACCTACTCATTCATTACTTATAAACGGCTCAGGGGAAGCATTTAAACCTTTTTTTATTCAACAGCACCCACACTTCCTTGCAGACATGAAAATACAATATCATTAGTTCATATAATCACACAATTCTAGAATGACAGACACCTACTCATTACTTACTTACGTAACATAGTTTTAAGACGTGGACATTACAATGGTGGTAATGGTGACAGTGAGGTTATAATAGGCTCTGCCCAAAGGGGAGAAGACTTTCAGTAGTCATGGCAATGTGCTTATGACGCGGATGATGCTTTTCTCTCTTTTTTTTTTTCTGTCTTTTTAGCAGGGCTTTGAACCGTTATTTTTTTCCAAACGATTCATTCCGAACAGAAACGGAATTATACCGTTTCCGGTTACGAGTTCCACCAACAAATTGACGTTCCCGAACCGGTTAGAACAAAAAAATACTGTTCCCGGAACGGTTCATTGCGTTCCTGTCAGGAAGAAAATTCTCGGTGCGCTTTAAATGCCCTTCTCTGCAATGTCTAACAGTGATGCAATGTAAACTCGCCCCTTTTGTATGATAGTGGTTTCTCTTATTTAAGATGTGGAGTGGAGAATTTGTAAACCCTCACTCCATTCAGTCAGCGAATGTCTGATGTTACACAGGACGTGAACCTTAGCCGTCATGGTAACGTGCAAAAGAAAATCATTACTATTTTTTTTTTAGTTTGAGGAACGGTATTAACCGGTATTAACCGGTTACCATTATTTTTAAATAAGTGTTCCTGTTCCAGAACATAAAAAATAATAACGTTTCCGGTTTCGTTTCTGTTCCCTGTAAAATACAAAAAGTTCCCGGTTTTCGTTTTCGTTCCTTGAACCGGTTCAAAGCCCTGCTTTTTAGACGTCATTATTGGCAGGATAGTTTGAGAGAGTGACAGGAAACGAACCCGGGTCAGCCGCGTAGCAGACAAGTGCCCTACAGTTAAGGCCCGGGTATGACTTGGATGAGCCTTTTCAACAAAGAGGGAACGGGGTCTGGCACTGGCAATGGCAGGCCCATCTGCACAAAGACACTGAGTGCATTCCAATATGCTACCTTGCGTCCTCCACTTGTGGCCTTGCTCCGACTTCTGTCCCCTTAAAGTTTCCCACAAAACATTTTTTGGGGGACTATTCTTCATTCAGTTTGCAAATGAGAAAATGACTTTACATTTGAGCTTTTGCAAGATATTTAAATATAGCCTAAGGCTGTTGTCAGTGATGTCATCAAAACATATTACTTCCTGGTACGAGACCACAAACACTAAGTGGAGGATGCAAGGTCGCATATTGGAACGCACACACTACAGCACCTCTCATCTTGTCACAAAGCTGTCACTTGTTGAGAAATGTGTCATGAAAACGACCCCACTCCATTAAGTGTCACGTCGTCCACGTTAAATATTCACGACATCTGACCAGGAGATGGACATGTTTACACACCTGTCATGCCAACGGTCATGAAGGAGTTCACACACACACACACACACACACACACACACACACACACACACACACACACACACACACACACACACACACACACACACACACACACACACACACACACACACACACCATTCCTCCGTTTTATATTCTTACATACAAATCCAGGGTCGCTGACAGCTTTCGCTGCTCCCAGCAGGTCAATATTATATGGAAAGTTCCCCTTCCCAATACATACAATGTAATGGGGACCCAATTCTGGGCCCACTATCTCCCTGGGCCCGAGACAACATACACCTTTGTCCCCCCCCTGTCGATGGACCTGCATCCATCATTCCGCCCGTCACGGAGGCGTTCAGACACACATCATTCCTCTGTTTTATGCAGGTCACCGGTCATAACTCAGCTGATGTTTTATGCAGCATGTCTGTGCTGTGGGACTGCAAACAAGGCCATTTCAAGATATGTTGGGGCTGTATGGGCAAAAAGGGCATTGGGGGCCTTAAAGGTGCACTATGTAGGATGGTGGCCAGAAGAGGTATTGCAACTATGCTTCTCATTGAAACTGTGCTGCCTATGGCCAAATTGGATCTTTTTGTGAATATTTACAAAATAAAAAATGTAAATGTGCTAGTATGACCAAATTAAGTTTTGCAGCAACAAATGTCTATTTTGGAAATTCTATGGAGAAGATTCCCCCTTGACATATGAAAAGTGACATTTTCCCTGTCATAATGAATGCTTAGAATTTGATGGTGAAATTTTATGGTGGTGGTAAGTATACATGAAAAAGTGAATGGGCAGCATGCATATGGGAAATAAACGTCTACAAATATTACACAGCGCACCTTTAAAAGTAGTTTTTATGTAAATAAACACCTGCCCCCATTACAATGACCAGGATCTCGGAAAAGAAAAAAAAACTCAGGTACTGACAAGTCCAGGGTAGTGTGAGCATTACAACTGCATATTGAAATCGGCTGAAGTTACCCTTTAAGGCCTGATTCTGCAGTCCTCGACCGTGAACTCCACAGAGGCTGCGCTATAAGACATTCTTCTTCCTGCTCCTGTCCAATCTTTGGTATTACCACAGCAGTGGGTCTTCATTACATATATAATGGATAGCAGTATCCTGCTGCATAGTCACTCACTACAAACAGCACGCTGTTCCAGTATGAATATAAGGCAGTCTCTTTAGATATGCAGGCAGGCACAGGGTTGAGGTTATCGCACAGCGTGAACAGTGTCCCGTTGTCAGACCACCCCCTGGCCCTGACTTTCTTCCTCAGAGCCCAGAATAGAGGTGAATGAGGATCTCACTGTCTTACTTTATGATACATGTTTTGAGTAGTAGCCTTTATTCACATAAAACAAAATCCACTCAGAAGGGCAGCCTGATTGGAGGAGGGCATGAGGGCAGTTGCCCCGGGCAATCATAGCAGAAACGTGTGCATGTCTCTGGACCATACCTATGAAGCCGTAGCACATCTACAAAAGCATTCTCTTTTATATGTATGTTTTTAGGGTTTTTTATGCCTTTAATGACAGGACAGTATGAGATGCTGACAGGAAGAGAATGGGAGAGAATTGGGAAATTACCCCGGCTGGACTCGAACCGGGGTCCCCATGGGCATGCAAGCCCAGATGTGGAGGGCTTAGTGTGTTGCGCAACAGCACACATCTACAATAACATTCTCAAAGCACTGTCCCTAATATAGCCTACTACGTAGACATGCCATAATACTGTCACACAGCCGTTTCACCAAAGCCCATACAGTACAGAGCAGTGTCTGTGTGTCATACTGTTGTCACCAAAGCACACAGCAGCATCTCTGCATGGCATAGCACGGTCCCTGAACTAGACATGGTCGCTGAACAGCCTGATCTCCAAAAATTCCGTGCTCCTGGACACAGATGTTAAGGACACGAAATCCGTGTCCAGGAGCACGGATTTTGCCAAAATTCCGTGCTCCTGGACACGGAATTGTTTTCCGTGCTCCTGGACACGGAATTGTTTTCCGTGATGGGCACACGGAAGTGCTTTCTATAGGCTATTACCACAGCACTGTGTTAACTCTATCATTAGAAAATACATACCAAATGCTAGTCCTAAACAAAATAATGCCATAGCAATTTAAGTTGTGCCCTGACCAAAACATCCCCTAACCTTAACCTGTCATTAAAGACATATTTTTGAGAAATACCTTTTCCAGTTGGTTGCTAGGCTATCAAATTCATATAATGAATGAAAGAAAACTAGCTGTGCCCAGACCAAAACAATCCCTAACCCTAACCTGTCAGTAAGAAATGGTTTTTTTTTAGAAACATAAAATATTTGAAATTAGAAAAATCCTGAGAAAACACCAGACTGTAGAAAGTATAGAGTGGGAGTATAGAGAGAGCACTTCTGTGTGTCCATCACGGAAAATAATTCTGTGTCCAGGAGCACGGAATTTTGGCAAAATCCGTGCTCCTGGACACGGATTTTGTGTCCTTTACATCCGTGTCCAGGAGCACGGAAATTTTGGAGATCATGTTGTCGCTGAACCAGACACGATAGCGTATAGCAGTGTGTCAATAGCATAGCACTGTTACACAAGCACACAGGCATACAGTAGCTACATGACATAACACTGTCATCAATCCAGATCCACACAGCAGTGTGCCAACAGGATAACATTGTCACCATACCAGACACACAAATGCTGTCTCTGTGGTATGTTACATTGAATTACATTACATTACACTTAGCTGACACTTTTATCCTAAGCAACTTGCAGTTATTTCTATACAGTGGCACTTCATGGTTATTTTACAGGGTATTGGTTATAGTCCCTGCAGCAATGTGGGGTTAGGTGCTTTGATCAAGGGCTCTTCAGTCATGTAGCTGTAGGAGACGTAAGGGTGGGACTTGAACCAACAACCCTTTCTTATTAAGACCACTGCCTTGACCATTACGCCACGGCTGCTCCATACCTATAGTGCCTCTTTGGCAACATATTGTCACCAACAGCAGTGTGCCAAAACAGAGAAAAATAGAGATTAGAAAAGTCAGTAAACGGAAAGAAAACACGACTAAAACAGTGGAGTCAACTAGAAAATGAGAGAGTGTAGGGTGGGATCGGAACTTAGTACTACAACCCTCTTTTACAGTTTTTCTCAATTGGTTTTGTACATTTCTCGAATCTTACTCGCATTTTGCAAAACATCACGTTCATTTCCAAAAAAGATTTAACAAGTGGCAAAACACCATGGATGACCTGCAAAACCCAATCTCTTGCTCAAAACCCTTGGCCAATCTCTCAAAACCAGGTTTTTGTGTCTGTGAACGTGTCAGAGCCATCAAAATGTTATGTCACTGTGTAAATGTTTTGGGGAGTGAGATCTTTCATGGATTATCATAACAAAGCATTTTGGAGAACACGACAAAATCAATTGATAATGTACAAAAACACTGAGAATTGTACACAACCATTTGCATGGTGATGAAAGCATTTGCTAAATGCTGAAAACTATGGGGTCATTCCATGCCAAATCTCCGAATCATCCCGCACGACCATCTCAGATTTGGCAGAAAAAAATCAAGGAGGCTCACAAACGTCCCAATAGGACAAGTGCAAAATTATAGCTCTCAACTCCTCATAGTTTTGTCATTAAAAATGTTTTTGTCAGGTACCCCCCTGACTCGTTTGGAACAGACTTCTCAGAGAGCCCACTTTCAGATTGCCGTATCCAAAAAACTGCTTTAAGTAGGTCCTTACAAATTTCAAGGTTTAACATTTAGAACATGTACTTGTGAAATGTGAATTTTCACGCATCCTCTTGTCATTTACCACTGTTTTCTGGGGGCTTAAAGTTGCTTGAAAAATTCTCACCTTTTGAATTTGTGGGCATCTTTGAAGGACTGTGGTAAGCACAGTTTTAAAGACAGAGGTTTGATATGGACAATGTATGTCCCCAACCATTCTGTGCATGTTGTGTTGAAAGACTGATCTTCTGTGATGAACAGTTTAGAAGATATGAAGTCTTTAAAATGGAAAAACTGAAACTTGGTGACATCTTTCCCATGTTATTAAAAAAAAATGTCATGACTCACCACCATATTATCAACAGTTTTGGACAGATTAGATGTCTGTTCTTAACATATCCAAAAACTGGGATGGTATTCTGCCTCATTTGGACACAATGATTTTTCAAAAACCCACTGTTGGGTGACTTCCACAGCTCCTATGAAAAATTGATATCAGTGGCAGCTTCGCCATGTTATACTAAAGAAATGACAGAACTCACCACTATGACGTTTACAGTTTTAAAAAGACCCAATGTCTGTTTTTAACATATCCAAATACTGGGGTGGTGCTCTGTCTCATTTTTTAAGAATGGACTTGTAAACACGGCTGTGTGACATCTGCGGCTTGCTGCTCTATTGAGGCGGGGCCCCTGCTCTGATCTTTGCAGGCTACATGGGGGCCCTATCTACCAGTATTTGCCATGAGGCCCTATGTGTAATTGTTCCGCCACTGTGAATGACTTGAGCAATTTGAGTCAGACATTTTTGATACAAGATATTTGACTTGAGCATTTTCGACACACTCAATATAAAACGGCAAAAAAGTAAAAGTGGCTGTTGACAGAGGGTTTTTTTTCAGCTTTTCCTGTAACTACATTTTAGTAAATCAAAGGTTATAGACGTGTGTAAACTTCATCTTTAGGCACTGAAAACCAAATACCGGAATAAAGTGATGAAATGTTGAGTCACTGAAACATCCCCGTAAATCTTGAAACAAATACATCCTGACTATCACCACATCTGAATACTTTTTATTACAATTCATAACAATCTTGAATAACTTGTTTACCAACTTTGATGCAGTTCTGAGGCCTGCTGTGGATTATTTTCGACTGTTTATGAAATATTTACTTTTATCATGTGATAACTCTTTCCACATTTGATTTGAGTTTGACTCCATGTACACATGAATGTCCATAAGTGCAAACTCATCAGGGTTAATGTAGAATGTCAAATACTAATGTTTGCAATAATCAACTCTGTGACAGAGTTGACCCTTGATGAACATTCAGTTAGTATTGCAGTGGTCTAGCACCATGCTCAGGGTAGCTCAGTCATGGTGATTGGAGGGGCAGGACAGCTGTTTAGTCAGGTTACCTCCTTACGAACAGTCTCCTCCTTTTGTATCATCACTGTTTTTTTCTCTTCTCCATGATAATAAAAGTGTCCCACCCCCCAAACCTGTTCATAGAACTTGGCCCCGCCCCAGTCCTAACCATGACCGAGGAACCTAGTGCATTGTATTGGTTCATGGCAAAGGTCTGTGTGTCGTATCATTTGATAAGTATCTCTACTAACAGAGTAAAGTTGTAGAAGTGATGGGAAACTTGAAATATATCAAAGTAAAATATCTTTACAGTTAAAAGAAATTTGTTTAAAACATCATATGCCGAAGAAAAGTTTGGCAAACATCCTGTATCAAGACTATGTGTTAACAATGCTACTTTACAAATCAGAATGATTCAATTAATTTATCACTACTGCAATTCAAGACTTACTTTACGGTATAATAGCAAAATGTTAACTCCTACAGTGTTGAGGTTTAAACACATGGCAATAACCTTTAATTCACAAACATTTAGTTACTAAAAAATGTAAGTTACCTAAAAGCTAAAAGAAGAAAAATAATAATGGTATATAAATCATTCAACTGTTTCTTATTGTGTGCTTCAGAAATACTGAAGTCACATTTCTTGTATCAAAAATGCCCAAGTCAAACTGCCTGTTATTCACAGTGTCAGCCCAAATAGATTGGCACCCAAAAGTCTGCAAAGGTCATGATTATGGCCCCTACCACAAATTCAGGAGGGCCCTGGACAAATGCCCTGCTTGTCCCCCTATAGCTCCGCCCCTGGTAATTCATGTGACTTAGGAATTTTCACAGGAGCTGCTGATGTAACAGCAAAGGGTTTTTCAGGAGTCATTGCAAGACATTGATGCAGAACGCCATCCCAGTTTTTGGATATGTTACAAACAGACATCCTATCTTTCCAAAACTGTTCAGTTCATTGTGGTGATTGCTGTCATTGTTTTGGTATAGCATGACAAAGTTGCCCCCCAATATCAGGTTTTCATAGGGGCAGTGGAAGTCACACAACAGTGGGTTTTTAAAAAATCATTGTGACCAAATGAGGCAGAATACCATCCCAGTTTTTGGATATGTTAAGAACAGACATCTAATCTTTCCAAAACTGTTGATAATATGGTGGTGAGTCGTGACATTTTTTTTTAATAACATGGCAAAGATGGCACCAAGTTTCAGTTTTTCCATTTTAAAGACTTCATATATTCTAACATGTTCATCTCATAAGATCAGTCTTTCAACACAACATGCACAGAATGGTTGGGAACATACATTGTCCATATCAAACCTCTGTCTTTAAAACTGCACTTACCACAGTCCTTTAAAGATGTCCACAAATACAGAGGTGAGAATTTTTCAAGCAACTTTAAGCCCCCAGAAAACGGTGGTAAATGACAAGAGGATGTGTGAAAATCCACATTTCACAAGTACATGTTCCAAATGTTACCCCTTGAAATTCATAAGGACCTACTTAAAGTAGTTTTTAGATACAACACTCTGAAAGTGGGCTCTCTGAGAAGTCTGTTCCAAATGAGTCAGGGGGGTACCTGACAAAAACATTTTTAATGACAAAACTATGAGGAGTTGAGAGCTATAATTTTGCACTTTTCCTATTGGGACGTTTGTGAACCTCCCTGATTTTTTTCTGCCAAATCTGAGATGGTCGTGCGGGATGATTCGGAGATTTGGCGTGGAATGACCCTATGAGAAACGTATTTTACCATGTGCACAGGTAACAGCAGGAAGTCACAATTGAACAAGAAGTTTTGAGAATGATTATTCTGTTGTGAGAAATGTACAAAACCAATTGAGAAAAACTGTATTAACACCAAAGTCCTAACCATTAGGCCATGACTTCTCCATGCCTATTGTGCCTCTATGGCAATATATTGTCAACAATAGCAATAAGTCGGCTCCGACCTCCAACAATGAACACACTAGTGTGACTGAAACAGACAAAAATACCATTGTATCTAGTGTCTATACTGTATAATTGGCAGTCATGGCCTAATGGTTAAGGACATGGGCTTTAGATCAGAGGGTTGCAGGTTCACATCCTACCCTTCCACCCCCTACCGCGCTCTATGGCCTAGATGCCCTTGAGTTGAGCAAGGCAGCTAACCTAATACTGTTCCAGGGACTGTAACCAATACCCTGTAAATGTAATGTAACTGCTCCAGGGACTATACCCAACACCCTGTGATGAATAACTGTAAGGATTAAAGCTTCAGCTAATTGTAATGTAATGTGATGCAATGTCTCTAGTTTCTTTGTAGCATAAGATAGTCACCAAACTAGGCTCACCGCGAGCAGTACCACCAAAAGCAGACCTGCTGTGTTGATTATGGCAGTTAGGCCTACCAACATTCAGATACAGAGAGAGAGAGAGAGAGAGAGAGAGAGAGAGAGAGAGAGAGAGAGAGAGAGAGAGAGAGAGAGAGAGAGAGAGAGAGAGAGAGAGAGACAGAGAGAGAGAAAGAGAGAGAGAGAGAGAGACAGAGACAGAGAGAGAGAGACACAGAGACAGACAGACACAGAGACAGAGACAGAGAAAGAGACAGACACAGACAAGGAGACAGAGACAGAGACAGAGAGAGAGAGAGAGAGAGACAGAAAGAGAGAGAAAGAGACAGAGAGACAGAGAGTCAGACAGAAAGGGAGATAAACTACAGTGGTAATTGCCCAAGTCAGCCCAGTGGGATTGAAGTCAGAGGCTAAAAATATGAATCCTGAGACTCTGTGTAATATAATCAGCTTGCAGCATGTTTGCTGTTGAAATAGCCAGCCAATACACAGTATACAGATATGCCTTATACAGGGTGTGCAGAAAAGGGTTTTTTTGTTTTGTTTTTTACCATAACATAACATCCTTTTTATGCATATTTCCCAACACCAAGCTGTATGAGCTTGAAAACCTATTGGATTAAAGCCTTCCAGGTCATGCACATGTGTATACAAAGAGAGTGTGAGATTGAAAAAGCCCAACACCCAGGCCCTGCCGTGGCCAAACGGTAGGGCACTCGTCTACCATGCGGCTGACCCAGGTTCGATTCCCGGCCCGGGTCCTTTACCGGCCCTTTCCTGTCTCTCTCTCCCCACTGGCTTCCTCTCACCACCTTCACTGTCCTATCATAAATAAAGTCAAAAAGACCAAGAAAAAAGAGAAAAAGGCCAACACCCTATATCAGGTGTGCATAATTATTAGGGGAAATCTGGGCCCCAAAAGAAATCTAACACACTCTGAAAAGTATATATGTAAATTAGGGATGCACCAATACACATTTTTTCACTTCCGATCCGATCCCGATATCTAAATTTGGATATCTGCCGATACCGATACTACTCCGATCCAATCCCAAAAACCCATAAATGTATGGGTTTCAACTTGAGGTAGACCCAAGTAGACTATTTAGTCAGGAAAGGGAGTCAGAAGAACAGGAAAACAATTAATAGGCAAAAAGTAGCAAGTAAAAAGTAACAATTCTGATATGCAAGTGATATGATTTCAAATTTACATTACAACTGGCTCAATGTGAGTATCAGGAAAATTCAAATTCTTAGGGAAAATTCCGATCCGATCCGATCTCTGAATTATGTTGATATCTGAACCCGATACCGATACACCGATACCGACATCCCATCCCTAATGTAAATATGCATAAAATGGACGATATGGTAAAAAAAGTGTTTGTCTAATAATTCTGCACACCCTGTAATGTATGGCAGGTGCTGTAGGCAAATGCATAAACAGAAATGCCATTCTATTATTATGGGATACATTCATACACAGAGTAGAGCAATAGAGATACCTAATCTCAAATGAAACTACAGAAGCATTTTTATGGAATAAATTACAATGTGTTTACTGCATGCAAATACACTGAGATGATGCATGATGCTGCACGTTGTCTGTGATTAAAAATATGAAGTTTAATGTTGTATAATGCGCTTTCTGTTTATACTGTAATTCCGAATGAAAACACAGAAATGCTGGGCAATTTGCCTTTGGTGCAAATACACTATGATTAACACGGTGATGTGGCACAGGCTAATAGTTGCATACATAAAAGTGGCATGCTGAATAAATTCACAGGAAATTCTGTATAATATTCGTTGTGATATTGTATAATATCATGTTGTGTGTTTGCAATATACTGTCCAAATGGCTAAGGGGGATTAGGTGACTCAGACCTCAGCAAGCGCAAACACACGCACGCACGCACACACACACACACACACACACACACACACACACACACACACACACACACACACACACACACACACACACACACACACACACACACACACACACACACACACACACACACACACACAAGCTAATGCAATGACGCTACACAGTCACTCGCGACAACAGAAACACACACACACACACACACACACACACACACACACACACACACAAATGCAATGATGCTGCATCGCCACAAACTGCACACACACACACACACAAAATAGGGATCTTAGAGGGGAGGCACAGTATTCAAAGTGCACACACACACACACACACACGCACACGCACACGCACACGCACACGCACACGCACACGCACACACGCACACACACACACACACACACACACACACACACACACACACACACACTTCCAGCTTCCAGAGAGAAGGCACAGGGGTATTCTCATTTGCCCGCCCTGCCCAGAAGCAGCTCATCTGAACAGAAAAGTTTTACAGTGAAACACAAGCTCATAGCCACCAAAGAGAAAGCCACACGCTTATAGTGAGTCACTGGAGACAATAGACCCCCACACCAGAGCTGTAGTCAAGTCCACCTCTGCAGAGTGCAAGACAAGCCCAAGGTCAGACTAGAGAAGTCCGACACAAGACAAGAGAGTAAAAAGATGAGTCCGGGTTCGAGTCCGGGTTTTGGTCGATTAAATCACGATTTTCACTTTTTAAAAAATCATCAAGACAATAAAAATCACGATTTTCCATTAATTTCAATTAGTTTTGCAGCCCTATGCCGTAAAATGTATGATATTCCTGTTGTGTGTTAATATAATACAAATATAATATAATATAATGTCCAAATTGCTGCTGGGGATTAGGTGACTCAGACCCCTGCTTTAGCACACACACACACACACATACACACACACACACACACACACACACACACACACACACACACACACACACACACACACACACACAAACAACATCACACAAATCGAGGGAGGCACAAGATTTTACAAACGTGTGAAGAATAAAGATCACAGGATTCAGAGCAGACACACACGCACAAACATGCATGCCCATTGCCCACACACACACACACACACACACACACACACACACACACACACACACACACACACACACACACACACACACACACACACACACACACACACACACAAACAACATCACACAAATAGGGGGAGGCACAAGATTTTACAAACGTGTGAAGAATAAAGATCACAGGATTCAGAGCAGACACACACGCACAAACATGCATGCCCATTGCCCACACACACACACACACACACACACACAGACACAGACACGCACACGCGCGCACACACACACACACACTTCTTAATTACCCGCATAGCCTACAAGCAGCTCGCCTGATCAAGTTTTGCAGTGAAACACAAGTCAATCATCAGAGAAAACCACAGGAGAAGCTTATAGTCAGTCACAAGAGAACGCCACAAGAATGGAGCTTATAGAAAAAGGGAAAGCCCAATTGGGAAACTCCAACTCCCATTGTCATTGTGACAGAGCACTCCCCCACCAATCTGGTGGGTTGGGAGTTGAACCGGCAACCTTTGGGCTACAAGTCTGATTCCCTAACCCCTTACCCATAACTGCCCATGACTTATAGTCAGTCACTAGAGAAAAACACAAGACTGCAGCTTATAGTCACCGAAGAGAAAATCACTAGAGAAGCTTACAGTCACCAAAGAGGAAACCACAAGCTTATAGTCAGTCACTAGAGAAAAACACAAGTTTATAGTCTATAGTCAGTCACTAGAGAAAGCCACAAGACTGCAGCAGAGTACTGTAGTCAACAGAGAGCAGGGTTTCCCTCTGCAATTTATACCTCAAGTATCCACCTTGTTTTGCGAGGACTCACACACCTTGAAAGTCTTTGTTTGCAGGAGCAGCTTTTCACAGACTTCAGTTTGCAGAGGAAGAGCGCAACACTGTGTTATTACGGTTTCTCCACTTTATTTTTGGCTTGATGACTCTTCATCAGAGCATAGCTAAAGCATCCCAAATTGACAACCCTAACCTCCCACCTTGACTAGTGCCTCTTTTCCACAGCCGTTTTTCCGGTAGGCCTACAGTTCGACACAGCATGAATCAGCCGCCACTTTTTGCTTTTCGATTGGGCACGACACAGATCAATTGAAGAGCAAAAAGTGGTGGCCAAGTCACACTGTGTCGAGCTGTAGGCCTACTAGAAAATCAGCAGTGGAAAAGAGGCATAGGTCGAATTACACCCTCCCTACCGCACTCCATGACTGAGGTGCCCTTGAGCAAGGCACCTACAGTTACCCCCATACTGATCCAGGGACTGTAACCAATACCCTGTAAATATCTGTAAGTCGATTTGGATAAAAGTGTCAGCTAAGTGTCATGTAATGTAAAAAGGCGGACACACTGGTCAGCGGAGTGAACAAGGTCCACCCATATACGTACAATATGTTGAGATCAAAGCCTTCAAGAGAGAGATAAACACTGGACTGAAGATTGTCTGTTGCTTTAAAGTAGGCACATTCAGTTACAATCCTTGTTTCGACCAGAGAGAGAGAGAGAGAGAGAGAGAGAGAGAGAGAGAGAGAGAGAGAGAATGTGAGAGCGAGAAAGACAGAAAGAGAGGGGGGGGGAGGCCTGGAGCAGCATGAGTGAAAGAGAAAAACAAAGGCCTGGAGAAATGCGGTGAGTGAAAACAGAGAAAAACAGGGATTAGAAAAGTCAGTAAAAAAGAGAGAAAGACACGACTACAACAGTGGAGTCAGCAGAGACAATGAGAGACTTGGAGCAGTGCAGTGAGTAAGTGAAAGTGAAAAGTGAAAGCCCATTGGGTAACTCCAACTCCCATTGTCATTGTGACACAGTACTCCACAGCACACAAGTGAACACTGCACACAACGAAATTGCATTTATGCCTCACCCGTGCAAGGGGGCAGCCCTCAGCGGCGCCCCATGGGGAGCAGTGCGGTGGGACGGTACCATGCTCAGGGTACCTCAGTCATGGAGGAGGATGGGGGAGAGCACTGGTTGATTACTCCCCCCATCAACCTGGCGGGTCGGGAGTCGAACCGGCAACCTCTGGGATGCAAGTCTGACGCCCTAAACACTCACCCATGACTGCCCATGACTGTGTGTGTGTGGGATGAACCCTGAAGGTATTCCAACTAAGCCTTGAAAGCATTTTCTAAAAAAATATATATATATTGTTGCTGTTAACTACTTACGCGAGTTGTGCAGCTTATTGGGCCAGAGGTGGGCCCCAAAACATTTTGTGAAAATTTTAAAGTGTGAATCCCTGGCCAACAGCATTGCACTGAGTGAACAGTTGGACCTACCTTTGCAACCCCTGGCATAGAACATTGTACTGAGTGAAGAGAGGGACCTGCCGTTGCAACCCCTGGCATAGAACATTTTACTGAGTGAAGAGAGGGACCTGCCTCTTCCTCAGTTCACACCTGACAATGAAGAATCCTTTCACTCCTGGTTAATGATGCACTGAGGGGAGCTGAAAGATTATTCAATAGAAAACTAGGGCTGGGCCTGGGCGATATGGAAAAAAAACAATGTCACGATATGGATTACTTTATATCACCATAACGATATATATCACGATATAGCACAATTACATACGTTTTCAGTTATTCTCTTTATTTGCTCTTTATTTTTTCATGTCGCAAAACAACCTTTCTTTAAAATGGATCTTTTTATTGTTATTTTTACAGTTACATGAACTTATAGTGTGTACAACATGGAATGTAATGAAATGATATTCAACTGTATAAAACTGATAAAATTACTATCACGATATAACGATATAGGAAAAAGATCACGATATACACTTTTATATCACGATAACGATATATATCGTTATATTTCCCAGCCCAACCACAAGAATAGAGCTGATAGCAGTCACTAGAGAAAACCACAAGTAGTGTATATTCCTGGTTAATGATCCACTGAGGGGAGCTAAAAGGTTAGGCTATTAAATAGGCCTGTCTTCCTGTCCGTCTGTCTGTCTGTCATCAAGGTATCATCGAGATTTAGGTGAGATTCGAAATAGTGAATGTGAAGTGAAAGCCCAACTGTGAAACTCCAACAGCCACTGTCATTGTGACACAGCACTCAGTGCACACTACACACAACAAAACTGTATTGATGCCTCACACGTGCAAGGGGGAAGCTCCAAATGACGCCCCAAGGGAGCAGTGCGGTGGGACGGTACCATGCTCAGGGTTCCTCAGTCATGGAGGAGAATGGGGGAGAGCAGTGGTCAATCACTCCCCCCACCAACCTTGCGGGTCGGGAGTCGAACCGGCAACCTTTGGGATACAAGTCTGATGGCCGAACTGCTTACCCACGACTGCCCAGTCACAATATGTGTTGGACTTGTAGACTGGATAACAGCAGGATATGTCCACTGTGGGAAGCTAGAAGATTATGAAATAGCTCATGATCTAAACGATCCATCTTTCTATCGGCCCAGAGTATTTGTCAATCTATCAATGCAATGCAATTCAATTTAAGTCTGCTTCATTGGCAAGCCTGTTTGTATAGTATCAATATTGTCAAAGCTTGCAGAGAACATTAATATAACAATATCGAAGGCATTTAGAACATTGTTAACAAGGATATCAGGAACATAGTACACACGCACACACACACAGACATACACACACACACACACACACACACACAGACATACACACACACACTAGATCACACACACACTAGATTCCTCTTGAGGCTAGTGGAGAGCATTAGACAGCTAATTATCTAAGCGATCCATCTCTCCATCAGCCCTCAACAGCATGTCTGTCTCTCACCACGAGCAGGCTTGAGGAGAGCTTAGTCATCTTAGAGCAAGAACCGCCAATCACTCTAAACCCACCACACACACACACACACACACACACACACACACACACACGCACGCACGCACACACACACACGCACGCACGCACACACACACACACACACACACACACACACACACGCACGCACACACACCACTCTCATTCCACCCCCACCTAACACAAATCACTTTCATTCAAGACCTGTAAGCATTTCCTGTCATTCATAAATAAACACACACACACACACACGCACACGCACACACGACTCCATGCACCAGTAATTGGACAGACTGCAGGGCACATGCAAACACACAGGGAGAGAGAGGGAGAGAGGGAGAGAGAGAGAACTAAAATGCAACAATGTATACAATATGATTTGGCATATTTGCCATTTAGACTGAGCCTAATGCACCTCAGTCAGATCCAAATGTAGTAGTAGCAGGCATAGCTTGTCATCAGTTTAAGGGAACTGATGCCCCAGTCTTGCCCTAACCTGTTCAACATTGAGTGTAGGCCCTACTGTACATTAAACAATACACATTAAATAAAGTAAAATGTATTTTACATTTTCAACTTTCCACTCAGTCATGTGTGCAATATGAAATTGGAGATCAATAACATAGATAAGCCTTGCAGCGTCTTAATTTATTCATGTTTGCGTTCACATAGATAGCCTACCCAAAGAGATATTGATCTGAGCAGAACAAACTCTCTCTCAAATGTGACAAAAGCCGCATTATGCCACGGAAATTGCAACAAATTAGCTCAACCAGACAGAGACGATTTCCTCGGCCGTTCCTGCAGGCTGTGCTAAATTAATTTCAGCGTTACAATAAAAACGTAATTATCCCACACGGAACAACATCCCTGTCACAGCGGCGAGTTACCAAAACGTGACTGTCACTGGAGTGAGCAGGTTATACCCTAATGCTCCGAGGCAGCAGATCAGCTTCGCCGCTGACCAGGCAGGCAACCGAAGCAGAGGGGATTCCGCGGCGGATATCCCCGCGCGCTCTCTCTCTCTCTACCGGTTTTACATCACGTACGAAACCAGGCAGCACGCCACGCCACCGTAAGCCTGTCCGTATCCCTGCAGCAAACCCCCTCTCTCTGCATGCGGTAACACACCAACATCAGCAACACGGACGACCCAACTACTTATCAGTTGACATCCATCATCTCGCAGAAAAATCACAAGATAACCCCACGAAGCTCATAGGCTACTGCATGTGAGCGATAGTACCATGGATACAAGGATGCATCTCGCATCAGCTCCATTTCTGAGGGAGCGGTTTGGATGACAGCAGCACTGGGTAGCCGATACATCACTGTAGTAGGCTACGGCACTACTGATCAAAACACTTGATAATTCACTCTCAATTAAATTCAATTTACACTCATCAGTTGTTACATTTGTTCAGGAGAACCCATGGCAAATGATATCTCACGTCAGCGCGCGAGTAGTCAGTTAATTACCTCAGGATGTGTCGGTCTCGTGTCGGTGATGCTGGGGGGATGCCCTGCCTGCGCTCGTGCCACAAAAGCCTGCACGGTGTACGTAGAGCGCACACACTCACACAGATCTGTATAGTGCTCACACACACAGGGCTCAAGCTTCAGCTCTTCGGTCCGTCTCCGTGATGCTCTCTCAAAGCATGCTGGGAACACGAGCGGGTTGGGGGTGTAGTGTAGAGCGCGCGCCACACCAAACCCTCCTGAAGATGCTGCTGGCCCAAGCTCGCGCAAGAGCTGCCGATGAAGAAGGCGCCTCCCGGTGGCTCGATCATGCGCGTTTTGTCATTAATATTTCACAAAGTCACACGGGAGAATTGATGGCATCGGATTAACTAGCCTAATGATGTCACTTAAAAGGCTATTAACGGTGGCGTCGCACTGCTCCCTTTAAAAGCAGCGAGTTTCCCAGAAAAGAGCAGGGGGGGAATATGTGGCCTAATAGAGAGGTATGATGAGGAGGAGAGGTAAATCCCTAAAACGGTTTCAATTGAAGGGTCTGTTTTTATTTAGTGACTAGATAAGGCTAAGATAGAATGCTAAGATTAGATAATCATAAATTCCCACATGCCTACTGGGTGCCTTTGTGTCCAGCTGTGTTCTAAGGCCATCTATATGTCAAGATGTCTTCCAGACATCAGAGATAGCTCAAGAGATAGAAGAGTAGCCTATGGCGCTAAAGCTGCCCAAGATCTCAATTAGGCCACAATTATTTTCTTTATATAATAATAATAATAATAATAATAATGTTAGCCTAATAATAATAATCAGCATAATAATCATAATTGTTGTTATTATTACTATTATGATGATGATGATGATGATGGTAGTGATGATGATTGTATGTGTTTACTTTTAATACCATCACAAATTAGAAATAGCTGATGTGCAACATAATCACTTTAGTGCGGCACATCAATGTGCAGTATCCCAGCTTGGGGGTCACTGTCATGGCATCCATCCGTCCTTCCATCCATCCATCCATCCATCCATCTGTCCATCCACCCATGCATCCTCTTTCCATTCATCTGTCTATCCCAGTGTTTCTCAACCATTTTTTAGGCGAGGCACCCTTTCAATTCATGAAAAATTTCAAGGCACCCCAAACCAACAAGCCGCAATATGGCATCGCATCCGATACCACACAAGCTTAGAAAAGTAACACATTTGGAGACGTCACACGACCTACGTTCGAAGTTGCAGCTGACTAGGGCGACCTATATTTACTTAACTGTGCGTAAATGGCAGATGAAAGATTCCACTGACTAGCATTAACTTATCAATTTAGACAACTATGTATTATATTACAGAATTTATTTATCAGCCACGTTTCCGCGGCACCCCAGGGTGCCCCGGCACCCCTGTTGAGAAACACTGGTCTATCCATCCAACCACCCATCCATCCATCCATATAACAATCCACCCACCCATCCACCACAAAATTATATATTTTTTACAAAGTGTTTGGGCAATTGCTTGTAGAGGGTTTGAATCTGAAATCGTCAATGACCATGAATGAATTTAGGCTACTTGCCTTTGCATCGCATTGCTCGCATTTACATCTAGCCACACAGTGGGAAACTACACTAGAATCACTTAGCATATAAAAAAAGATGTCTTAAATTAAACACCGCAATGCCGCATTCATGAAAATGCCATTTGGTATTAGAATATTATATTCATTTTGCGGGTACAGGCAGTGCTTTGCGCATGTGCGACCATGCCAGCTATCAGCATTGTAATTCTCTTGGAATTCCTCCCGATATGTAAAGTAATTGGATCTCAAGCACTCGACTCATGAAAGACCTTTGCAATCTAATCTGTCACCAGCACAAAACACTCACAGTCACAGACACACGCACTCACACACAAGCAACCCCCCTCTCCACACACACACTCACACACACAAGTAACCCCCCCTCTCCACACACCCCCCCCCCACACACACACACACAGCTCACCCGCAGGCACTCTCACACTCACTCAAGCGTGCACCCCCCCCACACACACACACACTCTTTCTCTCTCTCTCTGTCTCTCTCACACACACACGTGCGCACACACACACACACACGCACGCACACACACACACAGCACGCTGCAGGCAATCTCGCACTGTCTTAAGTGTTTTCACATTATGGAAAGAATTACATAATACGGTTGCTATTGAGATCAGTATTGCTATTGAAACACACACACACACACACACACACACACACACACACACACAACCATGCATATGTTTGGACATTGCGACAGCCCAGCTGTATATTCATGGGTTGCATGAGTGATGGTGTGCCGATATGTTTCAAATGTATATGCAAATAACCTGTTACCTACAGTGCAGTTTTTAGATTGAATGAATGGACTGAATGAATGTATAGGCTGCCCTTTAAAATGAAAAACATAACAAATGATGTGTATCTGCCTCCCCTATCAAATAAACCTCACTGAACTGAACTGACCGACTGTATTGGTTGGACTAGAAATTCTAGAATCTTAACCCCCCCTTCTCTCGCAAAAATGTGAATACTCGACCAAATTTGGCCAAACAGCTGACCAAATAACAGAGACTCAGAGGCTTATGAGAAATGATCTTGATGCTTATCATGAACGCAATGCATGTAGGCTACCGATATAAATCTCTCGCCATGTTGCCTTTAGCTCCAAGGATGTTACTAGGTACACACAGAGGCGCATCTTGCCACCAGGCAAGGCAGGCAGCCGATTGGTGCCCCCAAGCCCCTAGATGGTGAATAACAGCCCACACTTTAACACAGTTGTGGCGATTTTGGTTCAAATGCTCATTCTTTTGCATTTTGCTTGAGGTCCCATCTGATCCTAGAATTCGATTCTTGGATCTACAGTCTATTCATCATCGCCACCAGGGAGCATTTTCTTTCCGCCGTCTTGGAGGTTCACTCGGACCACACAGTGGCTGTCATCACTACCTGGAAACTGTATGGTGGGTCTGCGTGAATCAGCTGGTTAAGAGTATTGTATGTACTGTAGCTTATATTTTGCTATTCTATAATTTTATTGCTAGTAAATAAGCACTTTTTGCAGGGTTTTTTTGCCCGGGGGCGGGGCCAATGCAAAAGGGAGTAGGGGCAACTTATTATAGTACCACGCACTGATGACGGCTTAAGAGCTGAAACGTGACTGCTTGTGGACATGGTGGTAATCTATAAATAAATGATGAGACGTAGCTTGTGAGTGCGGATTTTTCTTCTGTAAGTTGATACCTTTTATCATGCACGCACCCAAAGTCATTCATTTTTTCCCAGAAGTTGAGCGCGCCCTCTGACATACTTGAAGGCAACTCATTATTACTGATCCTATCCGCAGTGGCGATCCTATAATGAGTTGCCGACCGCGGGACGCCCCCTCCCTTTTGCAGTGGCCCCGCCCATGGCAAAATAAATCGGCAAAACGTGCTTTTCATAACTTGCACAACCACTAATAGTACAACAATTACAACAATGTGGTACTAGTGTAGACATAACACTTTTAAATGTGTTCGGGTCTTTTTGACCCATTTAAAAAAAAAAAATGCTAGAGAAAAATCCATCAGATATTGCTCTTTCACACTGAGATTCACTGCCCTTGGCGTATTAACAGTGAGGAATATAAATTAATTAATTATCATCATGACCCCCATCATTTTGAGGACTTATACATCAAAAATTGTCCAAACTCTTTGATACAGTATTGATCACATTTTGAGTAGACAAGTCAGAGGGTGAATTATGTGGGGGGAAAGGCGCACAGACATTGTCCTGTCCTACAGTTGTGCATCAATGTTGCAACTAGTGGCTCAGTCGGAGAGCTTGGATTGGGTTCACTCCCTTTCTACACCGTCTCCTTATCTTTCTTTCTGTATCCCTCACTCTAAAAAAAAAATAGGCTATATACACAGAAATTCCAATAACGTGGCACCACTGCCTCATAGTAAAGAAACATAACCAATAACCTCTTAAGCTTTGAGAATTTTATGAAGTTTTCTTTTCTTAAACTCATTTTTAAATGTGCAAACAATATTGCTCCTGTTGTACTGTGTCCATTTGTAACAAAAATAAGCTCAAGAAGAGCGGCCACCAGAGGAGCAGTGAATGGTAACTGCATTGCAGAGGTGCGCAAAACTTCTTTTGGTCAGTCTAGTTTCTCAGTTATTGGAACTCAAATGTGGAACAGTTTACCAACTGCAATAAAAATCCAAACAGAGTTTAAAACATTTAACAGACAACTGAAACACTGGCTGAAGGAAAACCAAAAATGTAATGATAACACACAATAGTTAACACACACACATGCACACACAGCATATATAGGTCACCCTCATCATCTTGTTTTTTTCTTAATGCACAAAGCTTTTATATTATAGGGAGCATGTTTCAAGTTGGCTTATTATTGTCTTGTATACTGTATTGTACAATTGTACTTTTAGATGATTTATATGTTTTATTAGAGTAGGTAGCCTGATCAGGGACTGAGGTTGCAAATTAGCTATCTAGCTATAAACCTTCCATGTATTCACATCTGCAAGTTGTGTCATGGCTCTGCCATGTCATGTATGTAACCATGTGCACTACATTGTCCCTGCCAAATAAACTACAAATCAAAAAATAAAAATTCACAACCAGGATGAAGAGAACATAAGGGTGAATGAGAGCTATGATTTTCTTCCCCCTTTTAAATTAAAAATCTTAATCATCTCATAGCAGTTTGAATGGACAGCAACACCTGACTATTGTGTACAGAACAATGCTCTACAATGTATGCGTATGATGTACAATACAGTGTACATCATGAAGAAACTATTACACACAAAAAAACGATTACAATGACAATATTTATTGGATGCTTAACATTAAAAATGTTTTTTTTTCTCCTGAATGACTGTTACATTTGCACATTTGACATATTCTATTCTAAGTGTCCCTAACTGGGGCCTATACTACAAAGCTGGTTCAGGAGTAAACCAGGTTAGGTTAAGAGGTAAATCATCTAATAGAAGAGCCTGGAGTCCTCATGTTCTCAAGAAAACGAGGACTCCAGGCTCCTCTATTAGATGATTTACCTCTTAACTTAACCTGGTTTACTCCTGAATCAGCTTTGTAGTATACGTATGCCCCTGGCATGCAACATGCTGAATCCCACCAACTACAGGGCCGGACTAAGATGACCCTGGGGGCCCTAGGCTGAAGGTTGCTGTGCCCCTCCCTGAAGGCTAATTTTGCAACAAATTTACATAGACAGTGTTATAATTTCAAGGTACCTACTGTACTCAACACAGATTCTTTTTACAATCCTCAATTTTTCACTTTTGGCCAATAAGGGCCCCATAGCAGATGGTTGACCCTAGGCTGCAGGCATATCGAGCCTGTGGTGGGGCGCCCTAGGCAGCAACCATATCTAGCCTGTGGTGGGGGCCCCTAGCAGGTGGGGCCCTAGGCTGCAGCCATATCTAGCCTGTGGTGGGGCCCCTTAGGCCGCAGCCATATCTAGCCTGTGGTGGGGCCCCTTAGGCTGCAGCCATATCTAGCCTGTGGTGGGGGCCCCTCGCAGGTGGGGCCCTAGGCTGCAGCCATATCTAGCCTGTGGTGGGGCCCCTTAGGCTGCAGCCATATCTAGCCTGTGGTGGGGCCCTAGGCTGCAGCCATATCTAGCCTGTGGTGGGGCCCTAGGCTGCAGCCATATCTAGCCTGTGGTGGGGCCCTAGGCTGCAGCCATATCTAGCCTGTGGTGGGGCCCTAGGCTGCAGCCATATCTAGCCTGTGGTGGGGGACCCTATCAGGTGGGGCCCTAGGATGCAGCCATATCTAGCCAGTGCATTAATCCAGCCCTGCCCACCTATATGATTAGCATGCAACATGCTCCTACCTACTGGTTTTATTCAACATGATGAACATTTAACATGAACATGAACAAACTGCATGAAGAAACAAAAAAACCTTACAATGACGCATGTCTAAACTGAAAACTAGGACCATACATTCCATTGCATGGCTCCATGGTTTGCCCAGAGGCATGACATTAACCCTGACTAACCCACGTTGGGGGGAGGGGATGCTTGACTTTGGGATACACAATTCGTCTTTTTCTTGGAACTGTCAAGGGTGTGTGTGTGTGTGTGTGTGTGTGTGTGTGTGTGTGGGTGGGTGGGTACTGGAATTATCTGGGAGTAATCGGGGTATCCGTTGGAAGGGGATTTGTGCCCCCTGGTGGTAGGTAGGGGATAGGGGTGTGCTTGGCCATCTGGGTGGAGTGGCTGTTTCTGGACAGTGGAAAACACAGTAAGTACAACTGTATGTACAATTTGCAACCTAGACATAAATGCATAAATAATAAGCAATAATAATAGGATGTCTTCTTTGATAGCTGCCTTATGTCTTTCTTTGGTGGATATCCCTGGGTTATTCCCAAGGCTTCTATGACCTATTTTGACAAAAGGATAATATCATCATGTTTTTAATTTATTTAAAGTGATACTGTCCCATTTTTGGATATAATATTAAACCTCCTCTTGAGTTAAAGTGGTAGTTCGCTATTTTAGACATTAAGCCCTGTTTGTGTGACTTCTGGGGTGAAGTAGAGATGTTCTCATCACAATTTTGACATTTGGTGCCGAACGGAGCATTTGGGTATCCAAGAGTGCAGCCCCCCCACCTTTACATTGACTCCAATAGAGCACTCAAGCAATCGATTATAAAATGGCATTAAACTTTTGTTTGAGAAGACATGGAACTCACCGTGTGGTCAGTGGTAGACAGCGATAAATTGACCCTTCTAACTGTTGTTTAGCATTTGGCGGACCTATTTTTCCCCAGACGCCGTTGAATAGCAGTACACATCCAGTCAGTAGGTAGCGATAGTGTGTTGTTTATGTAGACATCAAGGAGCGAGGTAGAACGGCTATCTTTGAGCAGGACTGGCTACAAAAACTACAGCTTGCATACAAACCATAGATAGTAACGTAAACAAACGCACCCCCATTTCCGGTCGCGCGGAGTAATACTAGTCAAACCAATACAATCAATGAAGACGGACAATAATGAATATATCTTCTCTGGAAGCGTATTTCCCGGTGATTTTCGAGCCAACGTATCGCTGCCCACCTCTGACCACTCGGTGAGTTTCATGTCTCTGCAAACGAAAGTTTAATGCCATTTTATGATCGATTGCTTGAGTGCTTCATTGGAGTCAATGTAAAGGTGGGGGGGGGCTGCAGTCTTGAATACCCAAATGCTCCGTTCAGCACCAAATGTCAAAATTGTGATGAGAACATCTCTACTTCACCCCAGAAGTCACACAAACAAGGCTTAATGTCTAAAATAGCGAACTACCACTTTAAGTTATTGGGTTTTACCTTTCTCCTGTACTTCCTGCCATTCTCTGAGTACGGCAGTGCAAATTGTACCTCCAAGCTAGCAGTTAACATTGAGTCCTATGAGACCAGCTAGCCGCCACACTCGGAGAACGGTTGAAAGTACAGGAGAAAGGTAAAACCCAATCATTTAACTCAAGCAGAGGTATAAAATAAGCTTATTTCCAAAAATGGGACCGTATCACTTAAAAGTATTGACTGCATTTCTTTATATTCTTTGACAGATGTCTTACCTTTTGCTTTAGGGGACTCCTGCCGGTCTTCCCTGGTGACTTCTCCGGCCTGTTTTGACAAAAGGATAACATCGTCATTTTTAACAATATCTGTTACACAGTCTTTCATTTGCTTTAAGTATTAACTGGATAATAAACTTCAACTTCAACTTGCCTGTCCACCTTCTCATGGTTCTCACCTCCTCATGGTTCTTACCTGTCCACCTCCTCATGGTTCTTACCTGTCCACCTCCTCATGGTTCTTACCTGTCCACCTCCTCATGGTTCTTACCTGTCCACCTCATGGTTCTCACCTCCTCATGGTTCTTACCTGTCCACCTCCTCATGGTTCTCACCTCCTCATGGTTCTTACCTGTCCACCTCCTCATGGTTCTCACCTCCTCATGGTTCTTACCTGTCCACCTCCTCATGGTTCTCACCTGTCCACCCCCTCATGGTTCTTACCTGTCCACCTCCTCATGGTTCTCACCTCCTCATGGTTCTTACCTGTCCACCTCCTCATGGTTCTCACCTCCTCATGGTTCTCACCTCCTCATGGTTCTTGCCTGTCCACCTCCTCATGGTTCTTACCTCCTCATGGTTCTTACCTGTCCACCTCCTCATGGTTCTTACCTGTCCACCTCCTCATGGTTCTTACCTGTCCACCTCCTCATGGTTCTCACCTCCTCATGGTTCTTACCTGTCCACCTCCTCATGGTTCTTACCTGTCCACCTCATGGTTCTCACCTCCTCATGGTTCTTACCTGTCCACCTCCTCATGGTTCTCACCTCCTCATGGTTCTTACCTGTCCACCTCCTCATGGTTCTCACCTCCTCATGGTTCTTACCTGTCCACCTCCTCATGGTTCTTACCTGTCCACCTCATGGTTCTCACCTCCTCATGGTTCTTACCTGTCCACCTCCTCATGGTTCTCACCTCCTCATGGTTCTTACCTGTCCACCTCCTCATGGTTCTTACCTGTCCACCTCCTCATGGTTCTTACCTGTCCACCTCCTCATGGTTCTCACCTCCTCATGGTTCTTACCTGTCCACCTCCTCATGGTTCTTACCTGTCCACCTCCTCATGGTTCTCACCTCCTCATGGTTCTTACCTGTCCACCTCCTCATGGTTCTCACCTCCTCATGGTTCTCACCTCCTCATGGTTCTTACCTGTCCACCTCCTCATGGTTCTCACCTCCTCATGGTTCTTACCTGTCCACCTCCTCATGGTTCTCGGGGTGAGCGGTGAAAGCAGGACAGAGACCCTCGTCCTTAAGATCTTGTTCTGTGGGAAACACAAAGTCAGACGTGTTAAAGTCTGAAGTTAATATTTCCTTGCCTGTCTGCCTATCTTGACTATCTTGTCTGCACCGTGTGGCAGCCTCCAGAGCTGCAGTGTGAATGTGGGAAATGTTTATCTGTATCTGTCTGTGATCTATAATGTGGGTATGTGTATTTTGAAAGCTCTTTGAGACAATTTTAGGGTTGTGTTGTATTGTATATCTATCTATCTATTAGGGGTGGTACTGTTCACAAAATTCACGGTTCGGTTCATATCACGGTGTCAAGGTCACGGTTTTCGGTTCTCTACGGTTCTTTTTTTTTAGTTCATGATAAATGGTGCACTGGCTAATAGAATCGGACTTATCACTAAATATCCTACATATGGTTTGTATAGGCTTATAATGTGAAAATGGTGTGGTTTTAATTGTGTCATCCTCTGATTTGGTCTTATACGTTTATGTTTTAATTAGAGAGACTGGATAAGATACTCATAGAATCTCTGTTTTACATATTTTTCTGGACAGTATATGAATTGTGGTTTGCGATGGATTGCACGGTTCGGTTCGGTATGTGTGTGAATTGTACGGTTTCGGTTTTCGGTGCGGTCTGTGCCATCCCTACTATCTATCTATCTATCTATCTATCTATCTATCTATCTATCTATCTATCTATCTATCTATCTGTGATCTCATGGAGACTAGAGAATGTGTGTAGGAAATGGAGATAATATCTACCTTGACCTCCTCCTCCTCCTCACTGTTCTCCTCCTGGTGGAACTCCCTCTTCATGAGCCTCCTCCTGCTCCATTTCACCTCCTCCTGGCTGCTCCCTTCCTCTTCCTTAACCACCTCCTCTTCAACCCTCTCTTCCTTAATCACCACCTCCTCTTCAACCGCCTGCTCTTTAATCACCACCTCCTGGCTGTTCACCTCCTCTTTAACCAACTCCTCCTGACTGTTCACCTCCTCCTGGTTGACTGCCCTCTTCCTGAGCCTCCTCCTGTTCCATTTCACCTCCTCCTTGCTGCTCCCCTCCTCCTGGCTGCTCCCCTCCTCCTCGTGAACCACCTCCTCTTCAACCATCTCCTCCTTAATCACTAGCTCCTGGACGTTCACCTCCTCCTTAACCACCTCCCCCTGGGCCACCACCTCCTGGCTGTTCACCTCCTCCTGGGGCAGGTCGTCTTGAACCACCTCCTCTTCAACCACCTCTTCCTCCATCACCTCCTTCTGGCTGTTCACCTCCTCCTTTACCACCTCCTCTTGGACCACCTCCCCCTGGGCCATCTCCTCCTGGCTGTTCACCTCCTCCTGGAGCGGGTCTTCTTGAACCCCCTGCTCCTCCTCCTCCTCCTCCACCAACTCCTCCTTCACCACCTCCTCTTGGGGCGGGTCTTCTTGAACCCCCTCCTCCTCCAACTCCTCCTCCTCCACCTCCTCATCATCATCCTCCTGGGGCGGGTCTTCTTGAACCCCCTCTTCCTCCTCCTCCTCCTCCTCCTCCTCCACCAACTCCTCCTCCTCCTCCTCCTGGGGCAGGTCATCTTGAACCACTTCCTCCAGGGCCACCTGCTCGTAGTCATCTTTAAAAAACCATTCGGAGGCTGCTACATCGTAGTACATGAAGATCGCCATGCGCAAGGTCATTTCAATGTCAAGTACTGACATTAGAGCCTACAAACATACAGTAGACACACATAACTAAATACATAAGTGAGTACACCCCTCACACTTGTGCAGATTTGTAAGTATATCTTTTCATAGGACAACATTAAAGAAATTTCACTTTGACACAATGATTAGTGACCTGTTAACAACATATATAATCATTTAAATTTGTTGTTCACTCACAAAAAATCAAAATAAAGCCATTAATGTTTGAATATTACCCACAAAAGTGAGTACAACCCAGATTAAAATCCGGTATAGCAGGGGCCGTGTTGGCCTGAATCGTCTCGAAATGAAAAGGGATTAAAAGGGAGGTGTGCGTTTCAACCTTTCTTTACATTGAACTTTGACATTTTGAGTATGCACTTGGCAGACTCGAGATTAGTGTGAGATTTGAATGAAATCCTACGGAGAGTATCATGATCTGCTTTAGTAGTCACAGTGCATGTTGACATGCATGTTTCTTTTAATGTGTAATTCAGATTCCCAATGTTGACAGCATTCATGCATCAACCATGTCAGTCCCAGTACCACGCTTGACTATTGAGAGGATAAACTACTTGTGGAAGTGCGCACTCTACTTCAAGACCAACTCTCTAACCACCATGCCATGGCTGCCCCCAATACAGTATCGTGACTCTGCGTATCACGATTTCTCGATTCGATACAATATCGTCACAGCCCTAGAACTAGAACCTTAGCAATAAAGTGCTGGGGCAGACCCTGCAGCACGTACCATGACCAGGACCGCGTTCTTGTACTCACATGTTCCGCGATGGAGGTGCGAAGGTCTTCAAAGGTTGGCTGTGGTTTTGGCAGTCCCAGCTCCACCCAAATCCGTTTGAACTGGGCCAGCAGGAGGGAAGTATTCACTCCCTCTCCAGTGTTACTGGAAAAGAAGAACTCTGAGCTCCAACCGGGAATGTCCTTCCTGGCCTCAAGCCATGACTTCATGATGCCATATGTTTGGGAGTTCACAGGCACCCGTGCTTCGCCAAAGAACCTCTTGCCGTTAGGGTTTATGAGGTAACTAATCTGTATGAGCATTCAATGAGTAAAACAGTCAAAACAAGTGAACTTAATGATCGGAAATCTATGTAACAGGTAGAGCTGTACAGGATCCAAGATCCGGTTCCGGATCCGGCAGGATAATAGGGTTTTTCAGACTATCCGGATCCGGCAGGATCTTAAGCAGTGGATCCGGTATCCGGCAGTTACCTAAAAATCAGGATCTGGGGCATCTCTAGCCTAGGCTTTTCAGTCAGGGGTCATTCCACGCCAAATCTCCGAATCATCCCGCACGACCATCTCAGATTTGGCAGAAAAAAATCAAGGAGGTTCACAAACGTCCCAATAGGAAAAGTGCAAAATTATAGCTCTCAACTCCTCATAGTTTTGTCATTAAAAATGTTTTTGTCAGGTACCCCCCTGACTCGTTTGGAACAGACTTCTCAGAGAGCCCACTTTCAGAGTGTTGTATCTAAAAAACTACTTTAAGTAGGTCCTTGTGAATTTCAAGGGGTAACATTTGGAACATGTACTTGTGAAATGTGGATTTTCACACATCCTCTTGTCATTTACCACCGTTTTCTGGGGGCTTTAAGTTGCTTGAAAAATTCTCACCTTTGAATTTGTGGGCATCATTGAAGGACTGTGGTAAGTGCAGATTTAAAGACAGAGGTTTGATATGGACAATGTATGTTCCCAACCATTCTGTGCATGTTGTGTTGAAAGACTGATCTTCTGCGATGAACAGTTTAGAAGATATGAAGTCTTTAAAATGGAAAAACAGAAACTTGGTGCCATCTTTGCCACGTTATTAAAAAAAAATGTCACGACTCACCACCATATTATCAACAGTTTTGTAAAGATTAGATGTCTGTTCTTAACATATTCAAAAACTGGGATGGTATTCTGCCTCATTTGGTCACTGTGATTTTTTAAAAACCCACTGTTGTGTGACTTCCACTGCTCCTATGAAAACCTGATACTGGGGGGCAACTTTGCCACGCTATACCAAAACAATGACAGCAATTACCACAATGAACTGAACAGTTTTGGAAAGATAGGATGTCTGTTTGTAACATATCCAAAAACTGGGATGGTGTTTTGCATCAATGTCTTGTAATGACTCTTGAAAAACCCCTTTGCTGCTACATCAGCAGCTCCTGTGAAAATGCCTAAGTCACATGAATTACCAGGGGCGGAGCTATAAGGGGACAAGTAGGGCATTTGTCCAGGGCCCTCCTGAATTTGTGGTAGGGGCCATAATCATGACCTTTGCAGACTTTTGGGTGCCAATCTATTTGGGCTGACACTGTGAATGACAGGCAGTTTGACTTGGGCATTTTTGATACAAGAAATGTGACTTGAGTATTTTTGAAGCACAGTCAAGAAACAGTTGAGTGATATATATACCATTATTATTTATTATCTTTTTCTTTTAGCTTTTAGGTAACTACATTTTTTGGTAACTAAATGTCCGTGAATTAAATGTTATGGCCATGTGTTTAAACCTCAACACTGTAGGAGTTAACATTTTGCTATTATACCGTAAAGTAAGTCTTGAATTGCAGTAGTGATAGATTAACTGAATCATTCTGATTTTGTAAAGTAGCATTGTTAACATATAGTCTTGATGCAGGATGTTTGCTGAACTTTATTTCAGCATATGGTGTTTTAAATAAATTTCTTTGAGCTGTAAAGATATTTTCATATTTTAATTCAACACATTTCATGTTTCCCATCCCATCTGCACCTTTGCTTTGTTGTTAGAGGTGCATATCAAATAATTCAACACATAGACCTTTGCCATGTACCAATACAATGCGCTAGGTTCCTCGGTCATGGTTAGGACTGGGGCGGGGCCAAGTTCTATGAAGAGGTCACCTTTGTCGTGGTTTTTTTGGGGGGGGTGGGACACTTCTATTATCATGGAGAAGAGAAAAAAACAGTGATGATACACAAGGAGGAGACTGTTCGTAAGGAGGTAACCTGACTAAACAGCTGTCCTGCCCCTCCAATCACCATGACTGAGCTACCCTGAGCATGGTGCTAGACCACTGCAATACTAACTAAGTGTTTATCAAGGATTAACTCTGTCACAGAGCTGAACAATGCATGCATTAATGTTTGTTGTTCTACATTAACCTTGATAAGTATGCATAAATGCACATACTTGTACACATGAAGTTAAGCACAAATCAAATGTAGAAAGAATAATCACATGACATAAAGTAATATCTCATAAACAGTCCAAAATAATCCATATCAGGTCTCAGAACTGCATCAAAGTTGGTAATCAAGTTATTAAAGATTGTTGAATTTTGTAATAAAAAGCAACGAGATGTGAGGATAGTCAGGATGTACTTGTTTTAAGATCTACGGGGATGTTTCATTGATTCAACATTTCATAACTTTATTCCGGTATTTGGTTTTCAGTGCCTAAAGATGAAGTTTACACACGTCTATAACCTTTGATTTACTGAAATGTAGTTACTGAAAAAGCTGAAAAAAAAACCCTCTGTCAACAGCCACTTTTACTTTTTTGCCGTATTATATTGAGTGTGTCGAAAATGCTCAAGTCAAATATCTTGTATCAAAAATGTCTGACTCAAATTGCTCAAGTCATTCACAGTGGCGGAACAATTGCACATAGGGCCTCATGGCAAATACTGGTAGATAGGGCCCCAGTGTAGCCTGCAAAGATCAGAGCAGGGGCCCCACCTCAATAGAGCAGCAAGCTGCAGATGTCACACAGTCGTTTTTACAAGTCCATTTTTAAAAAATGAGACAGAGCACCACCCCAGTTTTTGGATATGTTAAAAACAGACATTGAGTCTTTCTAAAACTGTAAATGTCATAGTGGTGAGTTCTGTCATTTCTTTTGTATAACATGGCGAAGATGCCACTAATATCAATTTTTCATAGGAGCTGTGGAAGTCACACAACAGTGGGTTTTTGAAAAATCATTGTGACCAAATGAGGCAGAATACCATACCAGTTTTTGGATATGTTAAGAACAGACATCTAATCTTTCCAAAACTGTTGATAATATGGTGGTCAGTCGTGACATTTTTTTTTAATAACATGACAAAGATGGCACCAAGTTTCAGTTTTTCCATTTTAAAGACTTCATATCTTCTAAACTTCATCGCAGAAGATCAGTCTTTCAACATAACATGCACAGAATGGTTGGGAACATACACTGTCCATATCAAACCTCTGTCTTTAAAACTGCGCTTACCACAGTCCTTCAAAGATGCCCACAAATTCAAAGGTGAGAATTTTTCAAGCAACTTTAAGCCCCCAGAAAACGGTGGTAAATGACAAGAGGATGTGTGAAAATCCACATTTCACAAGTACATGTTCCAAATGTTACCCCTTGAAATTTGTAAGGACCTACTTAAAGCAGTTTTTTAGATACGGCAATCTGAAAGTGGGCTCTCTGAGAAGTCTGTTCCAAACGAGTCAGGGGGGTACCTGACAAAAACATTTTTAATGACAAAACTATGAGGAGTTGAGAGCTATAATTTTGCACTTTTCCTATTGGGACGTTTGTGAACCTCCTTGATTTTTTTCTGCCAAATCTAAGATGGTCGTGCGGGATGATTCGGAGATTTGGCGTGGAATGACCCTCAGTCTTTCACAACCCCAATCGCTGCATGGAGTGAAAGCCCTTTGGAAGCGGCCGTTGAAGGCAGTGTGGTAGTAAGCCAATGAGTCTTAAAAACAGTTTGTGCCAACGTAATAAAAAGGGCCCACGTGTGCGAGTTGGCTATGTGTTTCAACCCTTTCGTAGGATCCGGTATCCGGTTCCGGATCCGGCAGGATCTTAAAGGGACAGTTTGGTCAATTTCAACATGCAGTTGTAATGCTCACACTACCCTGGACTTGTCAGTGCCTGAGATTTTTTTTTCTTCTTCTTCAGCCGTTTCCGAGATCCTGGTCATTGTAATGGGGGCAGCTCTTTGTTTACATTTCAAAAAAAACATTTTTATTTATTCCCAAAAACATCCAAAAGGTTATAAAACATCAGCAGACAACTAGCAAACAGCAGTACCTTTTGGGAAAATATTTGGAGTTGGCCTATGTTTCATTTTTTAAAAATGTAAACAAACGCTGCCCCCATTAGAATTGCTCATATCTCGGAAAGGGCTGAGCCGAAAAATGTGGCATCACCAGGTACTGACAAGTCAAGGGTAGCATGAGCAATACAACTGCATGTTGAAATTGACCAAACTGTCCCTTTAAGCAGTGGATCCGGTATCCGGCAGGATCCTAAAAATCAGGATCCGGTGCATCTCTAATAACAGGGTTAACACAGAAGTTTAAAATTTCGTTTGATCAGTCTCCAAAGTGCAGTGTAAAATCAAACATATAAATAAGACATCGACAATAATCTCTCTCTCTCATACACACACACACACACTATTACATTTTATTACATTATATCACATTATACATAGGCCTAAATATTACATTAAATTACACTTAGTAGCTGACACTTTTATCTGAAGTGATTTACAGTTATTAACAGGGTATTGATTACAGTCCATGGAGCAATATGGGTTTAGCTCACGGCTGCCCCATAGGTCTGACATATGAAATCTGTTGTTTTGGTTTCCCAATATGTGCAAGGGCTTCATGAAACACATGAATGGAGATGAATGGACACTCTCTCTCTCATTGGAGACGCTTAACGGGGCAATCAATACTGTGTTTCTGAACATAGTCCACATACCTTTGACCTGATACTATGTTTAATGTAAGTTTATTTTCCTTTATTATATGTCTATGTGTCTGTCTGCGTCTGGAGCTGCGGTATATGTAGGCTGCCATTTTGACTATGACTCCCGGGACTCCTAGTCTGAATATGACAAAGCTGGATAAAAAAATGATAAATAAATACATGAATAATATAAAGTTTTATTCATGTATTTTATTTCATTAATTTTAATTTTCTTACATTGTTAGATCTCACCTTTTTATTCATCCATTTACTGAAGTGGTTTTCCAGATTGTTCTTGCGTGGAATGGGGTGTCTGCCTTAAATGTGTAATGTCTTTGAATGTGCAATGTGTAACTGTATGTGTTTTACAATGGTGAAACTTAAGACAAGTTAGAATCAATAAACAATAAAACAATAAAGTACACACGTAGATCACGTAGCCCCGTTCCGTTTTCCTCGCCTTCAGCACTTCTGATGCTTTCATCTTCTTCATGACAGTCATTGCGTTGGCAGAAACCCCCACAAGTTTCCCAGCCAGCAGAGCCAGAAATCTCTGGATTGCACTCCTTTCCCCTTCTTGTACAGCCTTGTCTATGGAACCAGAAATGAGAGAATACAGAAAAAAAATAATTATGCAACAATATTTTAAGAAGTCCTCTCGTTATTTTATTAATACTGCTGTTTTCCCTATTGTTATTGAATGTGTTATGCGTTGGTCCTGTTAAAAAAAAGTTCTGGTTGCTTTGTTTCAAGCCGTTTTTGCAAGCTAGCTTGTGGACAAACGAGAGGGTATTTCGCGTTTCTCATGCATATATCCATCTCTGATTGGCTCCCTCCTCCTGCTCTGCAGAGAGATTCTAAAGGTTATCGACTCGCCACTTCCCCGGGTGGTACTGCAATATAGGGGCGCCAACGGAGTCGTGCAGGCTCCATTCAGGGCTGTGCTCTCTCGACAGTGACCCCTAGGCGAACTGCAGGCATGGGCCGACTAGAGTGGGGAGGCTGTATATAAACCGGCTGTGTGCTCTGTGTGTATCTGAGAGTAGCAACCAGCTGATAGCTAGGCTAAGCTAGGTTTCGGGCTACCAGACGTTGCTTGTTTTGAAAACAAGCAGAAAAAATTTACTCTGCATGTTTTTAGATGTGACGCAACACAGACAGGCTTTCGTGATTCACTCGTGGCTCTGCATTGTTTATGTCAATTGGGAAACACAGCCAGGCGAGGTGACGCACCACTAAAAAGCCTTGCATGTGGTTTTAACTTGGGGTATTTTCAAAAGGAGCGAGTAAAACTGTTTTTTATCTGAAGTTGGCCTTTAAACAATATTCAACCATTTTGGATATGTAAATTTATGTACAGACTTACCGAAAAACTTGGGCAGCACCTCATCAGCCTTCTTTAAAAAAGAGCGGTGCACACTCTTACGGAGGATTTTATCTGGATTGCATATAATATAGAATAGAATAGAATAGAATAGAAGAGGAGAGAACAAAAAAAGGGAAAGCCCATTGGGAAACTCCTTTATTGACATTATTCAAGCATAATGAGGGCAGCTGCATCATACAGTACACACATACATGGAAAGTTCAAGGGTACTTCAGCCATTGATAGGGGTGGGGGGAGGACTGGTAAGGGTGGGATTTGAACCTGCAACCATCTGGCTGCCTCCATTTAGCATGCAAATAAATCTCTGAAGCTATGAAAAAAAAAAGAGAAAGAAATCAACCATTACCCCGCATGGTGTCGCGTCCTGTTACTCTTCCCGAACTGTCTGTCTTTCAGGATTCTGTCTTTTGCAGGCTTAGGTCTTGGTTCTTGCCAGTTTTGCTACTGTGTGTGTAGTCCAGGTGCTGTTCCGAACTTGCCGAGGCATGAGAGGACCAGGCCAGAGAAAGGGACAGCACGTTACAGGAGGAGGTGGAGGAGATGGAGGAGGAGGAGGAGGAGGAGGAGGGAGAAGACAGAGGAGGAGGAGGATGAGGGGGCTAGAGGAGGAAGAAGAGGTTACTTCAAAAGAAGGAGACGGAGGAGGAGGGAGAAGACAGAGGAGGAGGAGGAGCTAAAGGAGGATGAGGAGGAGGTTACTTCAAAAGGAGGAGCGTTAAAGGAAGAGGAGGAGGAAGAGGAGGAGGGGGCTAGAGGGAGAGGAGGGGCTAGAGGAAGAGGAGGGGGGAGGAGGAGGAGGATGAAGAGGAGCTAGCAGGGCATTAGAGGAGGAGGGGGGTAGAGGAAGAGGAGGTGGAGGTTACTTTAAAAGGAGGAGGAGGAAGAGGAGCGATAGATGAGGAGGAGGAGGAGGAGGAAGAGTATACTTCAAAAGGAGGAGGAAGAACTAGAGGAGGAGGAGGAGGAGGAGCGATAGAGGAAGAGGAGGAGAGCAGGGTTACAGCCACACTGTTATGGAGGAAGAGGATGAGCGATGAAAGAGCAGCGTTAAAGGAGGAGAGGAGAGGCGGAGGAGAAGGGAGGGAAGAGGAGCGATAGAGGAGGAGAGGGGAGAGGGAAGAGGAGGAAAGCAGGAGGAGGAGAAGGGAGAGGGAAGAGCTTGACAGTTCGAAGGAGGCCAGACGGCCAAAATTGAATCACAGTAAAGCAGTCTATGATAACCTCATCCTGGTTCCTGACTTTCTCCCAACTCATTTCTATGCACTGACCTGCCAGACACCTTTCCAGATGCAACGCAGCCCAATTCAATGTTGTCTCTGCCAAGAGCAGAAACGTAAGAAACGCGGAGGGGGTTAAAAAAATAAATATCACTGTTTTTTTCCCTATGCACGTTTTGTATCCGTGCTTTTTTGTATATAGGACATGTTTTGCACCGTTGGAAAGCTCTGCTCCTACTCTGTTCAGTGGTGTGAGTGTCATCGACAGACACCGTTTAGTGCTACGCTACATCAAGTAGGCTAGAATTAGAGTGAGCACTCCTCACCTCACCCACCAACAGCAGAAAAAGTTCCGAAGCAAATAAGTTACTAAAACTTTCGTCATCCAGCACTTTAAACCACGGGCTTACCTTTAAGATGCCTTGACCACAAACCAACCTTCTAGTGATCCACTTCGTTTACAAGCATAGCCAGTAGCTTTAGAGACAGTCTAATGCGAACAGACTTTGGTAGTTTGCCATGCATTTAGACATCGTGCCCCAAACTCATGGTTAGCCACGCCCACGAGGAACTGAAGAACCAGTAGTTGTTATGTGATGAATGATGTCACACGCTGGAGTTCCAGCCCCGCCTTTCCGCGGGCCGCAGCTACAACAGAAAGTAGGAATAGCCAGAGCCATCTAATAACAGAGTTGCGCAAACCGGGGACCAGGAAGTCGGTTGGTGATGTGATTCGCGTTGATTAAAATGTTTCTTAACAGTAAACTTCTGTTCTTGGAAACTAACACAGAACCATCACATACCAAACAAAGATTAAGTACAAACAAATGACATGACCTTTACCACATTTTCTGTGTTATACCGCCACCTCCTGGAACTAAGTAACTTCTAATAGAACTAAAGTCAATGGGGATTTCCACGTTAACTCTCCGTGAGGCTCCATGAGAGCCGCCATTGCTGTGGAAAGATTGGTCCATAGAGGTCTATGGGAGTGGCGTAACTCTGATATTAGATGGCTCTGGGAATAGCCATTAGGCGCAGGGTGTCAAACCCAAGTCGACTCTGGGGGCCAGGGTCAAAATCAAAAAAAAAAAAAAAAAATGGAATAAATTGACGGGGGGCTAGGGGGCCGTGGCAGGTTGCCAGGAAAAGTAGCAAATTAAAATAAATAATAGAATAATTTAACACCAAGATAAAAACAATCTAAACCCACTGCTATTATTGTTATTTTATGAATCCCAGTGGGGCACTGACATACAGACATGCGTACTGTAGTCTACGGTTGTGAAAGGGGGTGCCCAGAAAAATAGTGTGGTAGGCTACACATGTAAGGAGCCTTGACTGAAATCTACCGGTATAAGGGGGGCTTTGTCATGGTAAAGTTTGGGAACCCCTGTTGTAGACTTACCGGAGGTATATGAAGGTAGGCCAATTAAAATACATACACCCCAAACTCATGAAGAATAGCCACGAGGAACTGCAGCAGAACCAGTGTTGTTATGTGATGAATGACGTCACACGCTGGAGTTCCAGCCCCGCCTTCCCACGGGCCGCAGCTGGATATAGCCGCAGCTGAATTATGTCCTCTTTTGAAAGTCGCTTTGGTTATAAAGCGTCTACCAAATGCAATTTAATGTAATGTAATGTAATGTAATATAGGCTACAACAGAAAGTACTAATAGCCATATCGCATGGTGTCAAACTCAAATAGACTCTGGGGGCCAAAATCAAAATCTGAAACAAAGTCATGGCCAAACTCAATTTTTTAAATTTATTTTTTATGGAATACATTGACGGGGGCCAGGGGGGCCGTGGCAGGTTAGCAGGAAAAGTAGCAAATTAAAACAAATAATAGAATAATTTAACGCCAAGATAAAAACAATCTAAACCCACTGCTATTATCGTTATTTTATGAATCCCAGTGGGGCTGGCACTGACACACAGATATGCATACTGTAGTCTACAGTTGTGAAAGGGGGTGCCCAGAAAAATAGTGTGGTAGGCTACACATGTAAGGAGCCTTGACCGAAATCTACCGGTATATGGGGGGCTTTGTCATGGTAAAGTTTGGGAACCCCTGTTGTAGACTTACCGGAGGTATATGAAGGTAGGCCTAGGCCAATTAAAATACATTATTATATTACACGTTGGTGTTTGTTACATCAGTCAGAAGTCAGTAAAAAAATTAACCAGGTGACAGGCTATGGTTGAGACAGTAGCAGTGTCCAAACCACGTAACAAATTTAGCCTCAGTGGTGGTGAAGCATAACGTAGAGCAGGTCGGTGAGAAGAGCTAAAGATTTGAAAAGGGGTCCTCAGTAATGACAATGACCTTGTGCATACCGAAATTAAAAATATCTGGCGGTGGTGACGAATATGTGGAACCGTTTTCTTCTTTGGCAGCAACACCTGGTGACGAAGAAACTGACGCTTGCATACCAGGGCTTGACACTGGCACCTGCCAACCGGCCAAATGCTGGTAAAACTTGGCTGTGGCTAGTAACACTTTCAGTGTCACTAGCCAATTTGGCTGGCAGTTTATTCCTTAGTATGACATACACATCATAGTAGTCTATATTGTGTTTTTCCCTTATGTATCAATTGCTTGCACAGTATTTAAGTCCAAGAAAAAGCTCAGTAACTCAATTTCCATTTAGAAAGAAATGCACTCATCTTGCTTTAGCACTTCATCTTCTGAGGCTAGACGTACCCTATCATGATAAAGGAAGAAAAAAACAATGTAAAATCTGTGGCTAGTGGAATACCTGAATGGCTAGTGACTTGGGAAAACCACTAGCCACAGTGGCCGGTGGGTGAAAAAGTTAATGTCAAGCCCTGTTGCATACACAACAATGCAGTACATCATGAAGAAACTTCATGACTATTACACACATGAAACGATTGCAAAAACAATATTTATTGGATGCCAAACATTAAACAGATTTTTTTCCTGGATAAGTTCCACTATTACATTTACACATTTGACACATTCCACACTAGGTGCCTCTAGAACTGGGGCCTGTATTTACAAAGCTGGTTCAGGAGTAAACCAGGCTAAATGAAGAGGTCCTGAAGTCCTCATTTTAGAAAATCTAGCTCTGATGATATACCTCTAACCTGGTTTACTCCTGAATCAGCTGTGTAGTATATTCCCCTGGCGTGCAACATGCTAAATCTCACCAACTACAGGGCCGGACTAAGATGGCCTGGGGGCCCTAGGCTGAAAGTTGCTGTGGGCCCAAATTTTGTGACAAATTTACATAGACAGTGTTATAATTACAACAAGGTAAGTATTAAGGATAGGATGTGTACCTACTGTACTCAACACGGATTCATTTTTTAAATATTGCATCTTTTTACAATTCTGCATTTCTGGTGGGGGCCCCCTAGGCTGCAGCCATATCTAGCCTGTGGTGGGGGGCCCTAGCAGGTGGGGGCCCTAGGCTTCAGCCATATCTAGCCTGGGCATTAATCCGACCCTGCTGACCTATACAACTAGCATGCAACATGCTCCTACCCACTTAACATGAAGAACCTTTAACATGAACATGATCAAACAACATGGAGAAAAAAAACAAAAACCTTACAATGTCACATGCCTTAACTTAAAACTAGGAAGGACCGTGCATGGCAAGTGGGGGTACGCAATTTGTGACGACATCGATTAATTAGGCAACTTATTCATGTTAACCCACTTTTTTGTATTATTAGCATTTTTTAAAATCTCACCTCAGGAGAAGTGGGTGGACTGCGTACCCCTGCGTACCACACCCACTACACCCCTGCCTAACTCTAACATGGGGGGAGATACATGGGTTGGTCTTTTCCTTTTCATTTTCCTTTCCCATTTATCTGGGAGTAATCGGGGGGTCCGTTGGAAGGGGAATCCTGCCCCCTGGTGGTAGGTAGGGGATATGGGTGGGTTTGGTCACCTGGGTGGAGTGGCTGTTTTGGGAGAGTGGAACACAGTAGTTAATACACCGCGCTGTTCCGTGTGGTGCGTCTCCAGTTGAATAATCTTAGAAGGTGAAAAAGGTGGATCGCACACAGGTTCTTCTTTTCTCCTTTTTCATTTTTTATTTCTACATAGAGCCCGAGTGCGATCCACCTTTTCACCTTCTAGGAGAGTGAAAAACAGCATAAGTACTGTATATGTACAATGTGTAACTTATACAAAAAGTGTAGTGGAAAGTGCGCACATCCAGCAAAAAAGCATCAGCAGGTGCCAGATCAACAAGTCCGACAGGCGGACAACAGATGCGTCCGTCTATGCCTGTTCTGAACCTTTTTTGCCCAAACGCCCCCTTGGCCTCCTCATAACCTGTCAAGGCAATTTATCAATAAGCCTACCATGTACTGTATAAGCCTGGATTTGAAAAAGTACCATAGGTTTTCAACAGTGTTGGGCAAGTTACTGAAAAACTGTAATGCATTGCTGATTACATATTACTGTCTTTTCAAAATAATCCCTTACACTACATTTAGCAATTTGGGGACCTAAGGCGAATTTAGCTAGGGGGGCCATCGGCCCATCCCATATCACATTTTTTTTAACATAAAATCTCTATTTTTTTTTATTATTTTTTTTTTAATCACGATTTTTTATTTAAAAGAAATTTTGCATACATTAAATAAACTAAAATGTGAAATTCTCTTTTCACTTTAATATGAGAGCAGTGATGTCCCCCCCTCACTGAAGTGTTATTTCATGTGTGTGCATGATGCGGTCACCTATTTGAAGTGACGTTGATGTTGGATTTCATGGAATACTTTTAAATGCCGCTTTGGGAACAGAGTAGGCGACAGGTGAACTGTCTTTCTGTCAAAACAGTGGTTTGCAGGCGTTTGCGTTTTCACGTGGATATTGTCTTCGTGGACCGTTACAGACACACCGTAAGTTCCAAAAACTAATCAATGAGACATTTACTGCATAAACCGAAAAGCGCGCTCTCTGTCAAGTGGTCGCCCCGAACAAACCCTTTAAAAGACGCGCGTGCGTATGATCGACAGAAACACAGGCAGCCTTCACTCTCCCTGTGCTCGCGTGTCTGTGAAATCTAATCGAACTATCGAAGTAATCTCCTCCACCCACGCTCAAAGCGCGAGTTGCTCTCTTGCCTGCACTTCTCACAGCATTGTCAAAAAAATCCAGGGGATTGCCGGTGTTCGGGCTGTTGTTTTCTTCAAAGGGTGTTGTTTGTTTTGAGTGGTGACGCTGTGTAGTCTAACAACACTGAACATAGGAAACGCTATCTGCAAATGTCTCATGCCTCCCTATTTTTTGTGCTCCGCTTGGTGTTATTGACCATGAAGAGTTTGTTGAGTGTGGCGCTTGACAGTTATCCTCCTTATCTGAAGACGTCTTTGTGTGAATGTTTAGGAACTCGGCTAGCACACATGGCACACATGGATGGAATATGCATACAGACTTCTGTGCTTCTGCAGTTGTGTCAGATAATGCTATCAATCAGCTGCGTAGCCGGTTTGCTAACCATTATGGTAGACGTAACGTTTTGGTTTGCACGCATGACATGAGCTCCAGGCCAAAACTGAGCTCTGCCACTCCACTGAGCGACTGCCACCTTGTGGACACAAGAGGGAATCACAAGAGGGAATCACAATTCAGAAAGGTATCACGGGCGGACGGACGGACAAAGCCTCTTATAGAGATGCGTGGGACGCATCTAAAAAACTGTCACATGTAGGAGCGGGAAAGGATCTGCACACTGCTTGCAAAAGACTTAATTTATTGGGAGCAACGTTTCGATCATAGATCTTCTTCAGGCATCTTCTAGCAGTGTGCAGATCCTTTCCCGCTCCTACATGTAACTTATACATAAAGGCATGAATAGCAAGCAACATTGTGAAAGCGTGAATGGCCAATTGGGAAACTCCAACTCCCATTTTTATTGTGACACAGCACTCCGGAGCACACAAGTGTTCACTGCACACTGCACACAATGAAACTGCATTTATGCCTCACCCGTGCAAGGGGGCAGTCCCCAATGGCGACCCAAGGGAGCAGTGCGGTAGGACAGAACCATGCTCAGAGTACCTCAGTCATGGAGGAGGATTAGGGAGAGCACTGGTTAATTACACTCCCCCACCAACCTGGCGGGTCGGGAGTCGAACCGGCAACCTTTGGAGATATAAGTCTAACGCCCTAAACACTTACCCATGTGTGCCCAAAATTTTAATAGGGTATCTAAATTTTGACAACATGTGTTATATATTATTTATGTTTATAACTTTTATGTTTATATTAGATTTGATAGCTGCCTTACGTCTTTCTTTGGTGGATTTCCCAAGGTCATTCCCAGCATTCCTACGGCCTATTTTGACAAAAGGACATCATCATTTTCTAAATTATTTGAAAATATGCAGATTTTAATTTATCTAAAGTACTGATTGCATTTCTTTATATTCTTTGATAGATGTCTTACCGCCTCTGTTGGGAGTCTTCCGCCGGTGTTCCCTGGTGACTTCCCCGGCCTGTTTAGACAAAAGGAGAACATCGTCAATTTAAACATTATTTGTAAATGTTAGGGCTGTAACGATATTGTATTGAACCGAGAAATCGCGATACAAAGTGACGATGCTGCATTATGGTGCAAGAGGGCAGTATCGTGATACACCTTTTCTAAGTCTTTATACTTCAATCCTGAATTTTGTATTTATTGATTATTTTAATTTATAATGTTGGCAAATATGAAAAAAAGCAAATCAATTCAATTTAAACATACATTTAATATCACAATTTTTAACATGATTTGTAAATACACAGACTTAAATTTACTGTAAGTATTAACTGCATTTGCTTAGGTTATTTAATATGTGGCTTACCTCTTTCTTCAGGTGACTTTACAGGTGTTCTACGGCCTATTTTGACAAAAGAAAAATATAATTCAAAAGAAAAAAAAATAATTATATTTATACTTCAAAGTCATATAAAGTGCACAAAACTGATTCAGTTCCTTATTTCAAGCGGATACTGTACTATACAAAGTCATCAGACTGAGTCCAGTTCCTTACCTCTCTTGCTTACTTTGCACACAATAGAACTGTATTCTGTACAACCCGTGTACTTTCATAGTTTGCACTTTTCAATGTCTCCAATGTGTTTGTACTGTATGTGTGATTCACGGTGTATTTATTTATTTATGTATCCTTGTTTTTGTTTCATAAACACCCCTAGTTTTTGTGTTTATTAGTTGTATTGTTGTATGTGTGAGCTCACCAAAGCAAATTCCTTGCAACTGTATTTTATACTGTTGAAATGGCTAATAAAATTGAACATAAACTTGAGCTTACCTGTCCAGCTCCTCATGGTTCTTACCTGTCCACCTCCTCATGGTTCTCACCTCCTCATGGTTCTTTCCTGTCCAGCTCCTCATGGTTCTCACCTCCTCATGGTTCTTTCCTGTCCAGCTCCTCATGGTTCTTGAGGTGAGCGGTGAAAGCAGCACAGAGACCCTCGTCCTTAAGATCTTGTTCTGTGGGAAACACAAAGTCATACAGTAACAGCGTAGAAAGCTCTGAGTGACATGGATAGAGCAATGTTCCACAGGTTTTATCTTATAATATATCTATTTAATCTTTATTGTGTTGACTGTGATGTGTGTTTGTCTTGTGTGTCTCTGTGTCACCACCATTTCATGTAAGTTTAATGGACAATAAAGAAAGTCTTAAGGTGCCGACATGTTTGCTGCGAGCTGTAAATTACACGCTTCACCGCGAGCAACCGACTGCATATGCTTGGTTCGAAATCAGTTGACCAAGACGCAAAATACTGGCAGTATCATCCAGGAGGCAGAGAGCACGCAGCATTGGAATGCGGAAATTGGGAACACAGATGGCAAGGAAAACAAAAAACAAAAAGAGGGTAAGGAAACAATACTGCTACTACTCCTATATGTGCACGCTCCTTTTTCAAAGTGCAACAAGGAAGTATGATCACTGATCACAAATGTTTGAAATGTCGGACAAACTTAATGAGACACTCTTAAAAGTTGCTGCCATTTTCGCTTTCATATCAGAAACACACGCGTGGAACTGTGCAGTCTTTCTTACGATCGCCCACAGCAAGTTTGAAGATATCGCACCTGACACACGCATTCGGCTGCCGTGTCCAACGCGCACGAAATTGACATTAAATACGCATGTTAACGCGTTCATGAACGAATAGTGCACGCGCTCTCGTATCCTGCAGCAAGCATGCCGGCACCCTTAAAGTCTGAAGTGAGCAGGAAATAAAATCTATCTATCTATCTATCTATCTATCTATCTATCTATCTATCTATCTATCTATCTATCTATCTATCTATCTATCTATCCATGATCTCATGGAGACTATAGAGTGTGTGTAGGAAATAATAATTACCTTGATCTCTTCCTCACTGTTCTCCTCCTGGTGGAACTCCCTTTTCATGACCCTCCTTCTGCTCCATTTCACCTCCTCCTCGCTGCTCCCCTCCTCCTTGTGAACTACCTCTTCCTTGACCACCTCCTCTTCAGCCACCTCCTCCTTAACCACCACCTCCTCTTCAACCCTCTCTTCCTTAATCACCACATCCTGGCTGTTCACCTCCTCCTTAACCAACTCCTGCTGACTGTTCACCTCCTCCTGGTTGACTGCCCTCTTCCTGAGCCTCCTCCTGTTCCATTTCACCACCTCCTTGTTGCTCCTCTCCTCCTCGTGAACCACCTCTTCCTTAACCACCACCTCTTCAACAGTCTCTTCCTTAATCACCACCTCCAGGCTGTTCACCTCCTCTTCAACCACCTCCTCCTTGACCTCCTCCTGGGCCGAGTCGTCTTGAAACTCCTCCTCCTTGACCTCCTCCTGGGCTGGCTCCTCCTCCTGGGCTGGCTCCTCCTCCTGGGCCGGGTCATCTTGAAACTCCTCCTCCTCCTCCAGCTCCTCCTTCATCACCTCCTCCTGGACCGGCACCTCCTGGGTCTCCTCCTCCTGGGCTGGCTCCTCCTCCTGGGCCGGCTCCTCCTCCGGGTCTTGAACCATCTCGTGAACCTCGCGAAACGCCCTTTCTCGGGTCTCGTCATCTTTAAAAAACCATCTGGAGGCAGCCACATCGTAGTACATGTATATCGCCACGAGTCTGACGAGGTCAGGGTCAGGTTCTGACATAAGCCTAAAAGCTGACATATATGCCTAAAAGCAAACAGAAGACATACATAAAAACATACATACATACATACATACATACATACATACATACATACATACATGGGTCCAAGATGGGTTTTTTTGGGCTTAGACGTAAGGTGACACAACGCCATCTGATGCCCAAATATGAATTAGTAATTGGTGGTTGATATGCTGCATTGAATAGGCTTCTTAGATAGTCTACTAAAAAATTTAAAAAAATTAAAAATCCATACAATAGTGGCACTGGCTGTTGTTGCGCTGACGTGTGCTACTGCTGAAACATCACTGACCAACATACATGTGTTCATGTTTAGTCAAGGTGGTTGGCTGGTATCAGAGACAAGAGACTATGACAAGACTATTGTGTGCATTTTCATTAGTAGTATGATATGAAAACGCTGAAAGTATACAGTTACATTCAGCAACTTCAGAATACAAATTGCGTCCAACAACACAAAATCTACAACTTTTCTGGGCACCTGATCAAGATGGTAGATGTTTGTTGTCGAAGTAGCAATAAAGTGCTGGGGGAAACCCTGCAGTACCAAGACCAGGGGCCTCATGTACGAAGCTCACTTACGGACAAAAAAGCTACCGTATTTTTCGGACTACAAGTCGCACTTTTTTTCATGGTTTGGCTGGACATGCGACATATACTCTGGTGCGACATATATATGTTTTTTTTTCTCCACGGGAGAGCACTATGTGCGCAACTAGGCCTATGTTGTGTTGCCTAATACCACTGATAGAATTTTTTTTTTTACAACTTACCACAACAAAAAATAGCATTTACAATGACGACTGAATAGAAATATACCACCCAAAAGAAGTTAATATAGCCTACTGCTGAGTTCAAGCTGACAGTAATTAAATATGCTGCCGAAAATGGCAATAGGGCAGCTGAACGAAAGTTTGGATGCAATGGAAAACTGTTTGGGGACTGGAGAAAAGCGGAGGAAAATGTGCATGTTGTGAAAAAAAAACAAAAAAGCTATCTGAAGGTTCAAGGCCCACGTCTAGAAGAAGAGCTGAATACAGGACAAATGTGTTCTCGAACAACGCGCGCGCTGCGAGTCAACGGTCTTGTTACGGGCTCCATGACATTGCCAAAGAAATGAATAGGACTTTTTGCGGAAGTCAGGGACCTCGTGGATTTATTGCCTTATGCAATGCAATCCCCTCTCGTGGAGCGCTATGCAACGCAATCGCCTCTCTATCCGAGAACGAGCGCCTGCGTTATTAAAGACAGTCAGCCGACTTCCAGGTGAAAATCGGTCATTTCCGCGAGTTTCTGACAAACGAGCACAACGTGACACTACCATAGGCTACACAACATGGATGAAATCCCCCTCACCTTTGATACCGTCATGGGCTGAAGTCTCATAAATGGGGGTAAAGAAAGGCGTGCTCTGGAGACGGAACAAAGTTGCCTCGAAGCCTCCCACGGTCCAAACGCAAAACAATGCCGAAAATTGAATGTTGTTCTGACTACAGGGCAACATGGCGCGTTATTACTGCTTCTTCTTTTTCTTTTTGTGGTTTTATGGCGGTTGGCAAACCATCTTAGTTGGTGCATTACCACCACCTCTGAATGCGTTGCCACTGCTTCAGATGCTGGTTTATGAAACAATGCCGTCTTTGAGCAGCAGCTTACCATGCGCCAGTTATCACAACATAGATTCCATGGATAGAATAACCTTTCAAAAATGTGCGACGATTAGTCCGGTGCGACGTATATATGTTTTTTTCATCTTCAAAATGCATTTTTGGGCCGTTGCGACTTAAACTCCGGAGCGACATATAGTCCAAAAAATACGGTACTTAAGTTGTTTTCGACGGCCACGGTCAGATGTAGACGTGGAAACCTGCGGATCTCCACGCGAATTTCAGGGCTGCTGTGGAAGTTTCCGTAAGCGTGAAAGTTGCCGTAAGTGGTGCATTGCGTCTTTTTGGCGGCACACAGAGGCATGCAGCGCAACTACATGTGTTGTACGTGGTCAGAAATATTGCAGAGATGCTGCCAGTTAAACGTGGATTCTAATGTTGAGGCGCGTGATTTAAAAAAAGAAGAAGAAGAAAACCGCCTCAACCATATTATTGTTGAGGCAGCTGGTTAAAATGAAGCGGACTCATGGAAATATCCTGGAATTACAACGAAATTGGATGCCCATCAGCAGTAGGGCCTATTATTTCAAGTATTTGGCAGCTATTAAGCACTGAATATTTTCTAGATCTGCGATAGGCTATGTCTTCTCGCATTTGTTGGGAACGTCCTCACCGCAGTGCTTGTCTTTCTCTTTTAATAAGGCTACTGTAAAATTAGTCCATCAATTAACAGGTGATTTTATAGGCTAACTGTTGGCTGCAAGTTATTCATAGGCCTACATGTGGCGTAGCCTATGTGTACATGTGTCATCTTTCATATTTATACGCGACATAAATGTTTATTTCTCGGAAGCCTTGGCGACTGCCTCATCACAATGTGTTTTGATGTAGTGCCTTGTAAATATCAAATGTTGGGAAACCTGCATTGTACTGCAGTATAACATGACAGTTTTTTTCTGCAGTCCTCACATTAAGTATTAGGCTACCGATGCCTGATTTTATACACGCCAAAGTAATTTTGTTAGGGTATTGCGCGCAGCCTTTTTCCTTTTAAATTGGCTACCTCCGAAACAGCGCCTTCACCTCGCATCATGAAATACATTTCCCGCGTTCCCCTTCCCGTCTTCTCTTTCCAATTCTTTCAACCAATGAATGCACATGAATGGGTCTGTCCATACTAATTAGAATATTCATATAGGATATTTAAGGGAGGAGGCAAGGCGGAGACTTGGGCCCGCGTGTGCTCGTGCATGTGCGCAAGGTTTCACGGCAAAACCTGGTTACGCACTTATTGATACATCCGGATTTTTTTGTCCGTAAGTAACTTTCAAGATTTTTGCGCCCGCACTTTCTTGGTAGGAAATCCACGCACTTCTTTGTACATGAGGCCCCAGGACTGCATTCTTGTACTCACGTGTGTGGCAATGGACCTCCGAAGGTCTATGAAGGTTGGAGGTGGTGCTGGCAGTTCCAGCTCCAACCAAATCCTTTTGAACTGGGCCAGCAGGAGGGAAGTATTCACTCCGTCTCCAGTGTTGCTGGAAAAGAAGAACTCTGAGCTCCAACCAGGGATGTCCTCCCTGGCCTGCAGCCATGACTTCATGATGCCGTATGTTTGGGAGTTCACAGGAATCAGTGCATCGCCAAAGAAACTCTCGGCGTTGACGTTCATGAGGTAATTAACCTGTATGAGGACAAAAACAGGAATATTACATTACATTACACTTAAGCTAGGCTAAAGCCGGGCATACACTGTGCGATATTTTCACTCGTGGTCTTAAGCTTCTGCTCACACTGCACGATGGAATTTCACTGTTTAAAAGTTTGCAACTCACGACTCACGTCCTCACACTACACGAGCCGACAGTCAGATGCGAGCGAAATGCTTCCACCGTACAACGCACGGCCCTATTAATTTGTGCATGTGAAGTGTCAAATCGGGCCGTAGCACTGCTTTAACTGTGCGATTTACGCACGAACCACGACCAGAATTTCAAACCGTTTTGATTTTCTTGCAACCCTGCGATTGCACGATCGTGAGGCGAAATCCCTTGTCGTTACCCCATGTACACTGCACGATGCGAGACTCACGATTGACCTGCGATTGAGCAAGAAATCGGCCCGACTCTCAAAAAGTCGTACGAGTGCCAAATTGGGGCAAAATCGAGGCAAAAGTCGCACAGTGTAAGCCCAGCTTAAAACTACACGACTATCTGCCCGATTCTCAGCTGAAAACCCCCCTCATGACAATCGCTGCAACGTTATCCCCCAGGACCATCGCAAGCGATTGTCGGGCAAGATTTCCTCGTCGTGCGGGATGTTCTAAGATCGAACTTTGGCAACACAATGAGTCGCAGATCGCAAATTGTAGAACTCAAACAAGGTTTGATCTTTGCGACTGGAACTAGAACGTCGGGCATTGCCTTGGATGGTCACGAGCAGGGATAAGATTGACAGTTGTGATTCTTTCTACGTGTGCACCGCAACCCGTCATCAAAATCGGACACAAAATTGGGAGTCGCATAGTTTGAGTCAAACTTTAGCTGACGCTTGTATATACCATACTGTGTACAATATATTTTATTTGTCATTGTGACGAGCACAACGAAATTGAGCATTCCTTGTTGAAACAAAAACAAAATAAAAATAAAAGTATGTATAAAACTGTGCTTTGTAAGCATAATTTAGTGCTGTAATGGTCACTGGGTAGTTGTCATTGTCATAGTTTTAGTCAGTTTGTCCTGTTTCTCTTGCCAGATGGTATCCAAAGTGATGTACAGTTACTAACAGGGTATTGGTTACAGCCCTTGGAGCAATGTGGGGTTAAGCCACGGCTACCCCATATATATGAAATCTATTGTTTTGCTTTTCCCCAATATGTGAAAGAGCTTAACAAAAGTCAAGTCAAATCAGGTCGGTTTTATAGTCAATTTCTTTACATGCGCTGGTAACACAAAGAATTGAAATTACGTTTCTTAGAGAGAACTTTTTTTCTTAAAGTTCACTAAAGACAACTTAAGTGACACAAATCTAAGTAAAAATGTTGACACAGAAGCTTGACATTGCATTTGACCAGTCCTGTTTAAACTATACATTAACTTAGCTACTAGAACATATACATAAGAAATTGACAATAATCTCTCACACACACACACACACACACACACACACACAGATGAATACACACATTAATCACGTAGCCCCGTTCTGTTCTCCTCGCCTCCTGCACTTCTGATGCCTTCATCTTCTTCATGACAGTCATCGTGCTGCTAGCTCCCCCCACGATTCGTCCAGCCAGCAGGGACAGAAATCTCTGGATTGCACTCCTCTTCCTTCTCTTTACAGCTTTGTCTGTGAAACCAGAAATGAGAGATTACCGAAAGAAAGAAATTATGCATTAACAATATTCAGTCATTAACACCCTTATATTGTTGGATATGTAAATACATAGACTTACCGAAAAACTTGGGTAGCACCTCATCAAACTTCCTTAAAAAAGAGCGGTGCACCTGCTCACAGAGGACTTGCATACAATATATAGAATAGAATAGAATAGAAAAGAATAGAATAAAAAAAGAACAGAATTACAATATGAAGGCCTTTAATGTCATTATACTAGTATATTGAGATTCCAAAGCTCAGTATCCAACGCAACTTAGTTATTTACAGTCCCTGGAGCAATTTGGAGTTGGATGACTTGTTCAAGGGTACTTCAGCCATTGATAGAGGTGTAGGGAGGACTGGTAAGGGTGGAATTTGAACCTGCAACCATCTGGCTGCCTCCATTAGCAAGAAAATGAATCTTTGGAGAGCTATGGAAAAATAAACATTGTAGAAATATATCAACCATTACCTGGCATGGTGTCGTGTCCTGTTTCTTCTCCCGAACCGTCTGTCTTTTGCAGGCTTGGGTCTTGGTTCTTTTGCAGGCTTGGGTCTGGGTTCTTGCCAGTTTTGCCCCAAGATAGTTCTACCTGGTGTATTGTTCAGGCCCTGTTCCGAGACCTGGAGAGGCATGAGAGGACCAGGTCAGAGGAGGGGACAGCAGAGGCATTAGAGGAGGAAGAGGAGGAGGAAGAGGAGGAGGAGGAGGAGGAAGAGGAGGAGGAGGAGGCGGCTGGAGGAGGAGGAGAGAAGGAGGAGGAGGGACGGTTGGAAGAGGAGGAGGAGGAGAAGAGAAGGAGGAGGCGGTTGGAAGAGGCATTAGAGGAGGAGGAGAGAAGGAGGAGGAGTGATAGAGGAGGAGGGGGCTAGAGGAGTAGGAGGAGGTGGAGGAAGTGGAGGAGCATTAGAGAAGGAGGAGTGATAGAAGAGGAGGAGGAGGGGGCTAGAGGAGGAGGAGGAAGAGGAGGTGGAGGTAGAGGAGCATTAGATGAGGAGGAGGAGGTGGAGGAGGAAGAGGAAGAGGAGGAGCTAGAGGAAGACGAAGAGGTGGAGGGGACTGGAGGTGGAGCGATAGAGGAGGAGGAGGAGGAGGAAGAGTCGGGGTGTTAGAGGAGGAGGTGGAGGGGCGTTAGAAGAGGAGGAGGAGGAGAGGGAAGGAGGAAATGGAGGTGGAGGAGCTTGACAGGTTGAAGAAGGCCAGGCGGCCAAAATGTAACTTCAGAATGAAATTGAATTGAATCACAGTTCAGCAGCTTATGATGATGCGCTAGCTATACACTATGACTATTGCTATACTAGCCAACTTAAATGATCACAGTGTCCAGGGTTCTACTGAACACCAGCTAACCGGACAAATGCAGTGTGATATTTCAGTTTGGCTGGTAGCAAAGACGAACTAGTAGCCACTTTGCCCCATTAATGAATGCGTTTGGCTATCTACCAGCCATTTTGGCAAGTGATGAAAAAAGTGAATTTAGCCCTGCAGGTATCTGTGTAATCGTACAGTGTATGCTTCTCCCTAGTGGTCTACCTTCTACCAGTCTCCCCTTTCCCTCATTCATCCTGACCTTCTCCCAACTCATTCACTGCGACCTGCCAGACAGCTTTCCAGATGCAACTTAGCTGATTTCAATGTTATCTCCGCCCAGAGCAGAAACGTATTCAACGCGGTAGCGTTAGAAAAACAAGTATCAACTGCACTGTTTTTTTTCCAACACGTTTGGATCCATGTTTTTTTGTGTACTAGGACATGTTTGGCACCGTTGGAAAGCTCTGCTCCTACTCTGTCCAGTGGTGTGAGTGTCATCGACAGTTTAGTGCTAACGCTACGTCAAGTAGAAGAGTGAGCACTCCTCACCCACCAACATCAGAAAAAGTTCCAAAGCAAATATCCATTTACAATAAGTTACTCCTAACATCTAGCACTTTTAACCACTGTCTTACCTTTAAGATGCCTTGACCACAACACAATCTTCTTGTGGTCCACTTCGTTTACAAGGAGTAGCCTGCCATGCATTTAGCCAGCATAGCCCGAACTCATGATTACCTCTACTCACCAGGAAGAACCAACCAGTGTGAAGATGAATGATGTCACACGCTGGAGTTCCAGCCCTGCCTTCTCCCGGGCCGCCCTCATAAGCATAAATGGAGAAAAATGCAACCCTTCTTTATGATATTTATGTTAGAAATGTCATCTCTTCTCAACTCTCTCAAGCTTGTAAATAATAAAACAATGAAGGACTTTTGGATATTCTGTATTCCTCTTGTTTGTTGGTTTATTGGCTATATTATTATTTTTGTTTCTTATTCCAGTTGTTCAATGTAACCTAGTCAAAATTGTCCACATTAGTATGTTTACTTGACCTTGTGTGCCTTATTGTTATGTCATGTCTTTGTCATCCTCTTTATTGCAATAATAAAAAAAAAATGCACGAGCCGCCCGCAGCTGGATTTATAACAGTTACAGAAAGTAGGAAATAAAAACATGAGCTGGGCGTGCTAAACACAAATCACCTGGGGGCCAAAACCTGGAACAAAGTCACGGGCCAAAGTCATTTATTAAAAAAATTAAAAAAATGTGAACGCATGCACTAGCTACTTTAATTTCACACACACTCTTATGGTAGTTGTGCCTGCACATAGCATATGTGCGAGTGCGAGTTGTTTCATTGACCTGGGCCCACTCATATTCCTGCTGTGACCTAACCTGGTAAACCAGGGCCACCCGCTGGGCGCTGACGTTTTTCAGCTGCGAGTGGGTCTGGCCTCGGATCTGAGAAAGTTTTGAACACTGTGCCCTGAGTCTGGCAAAACCAATTACAACGCAGAGATTTGTTTTGAATCAAAGCGGGCAGGGTTTTGGGGGAGTGACGACGAAGCTTGCAACACCGTTGGGAAAGCACATCAACGGCAAAGATCGCAGATTGGTCAGAGCGCCGGCACGGTTTGAAAAAACAACAGGTTGTTCTCATCAGTAATCGTCCGAGGTAACGTTCATCTGGGCCAGACTAAATTACTCCGGTCTCACATTATGGCTGGTTTATCAGGGTAGCTGTGACCCATCAAATTTCATGTTGAAGTCTGTAACGTTACGCTGCATATTAGGCAAATGGTGTAGGCCTATGTGGGCCAGCAGTAATATACATTGTGATCTTGCGTGCGGAATAAAATGACTCCGCTGGCCAGATATGCCCCCCGGGCCTGAGTTTGACATCCCTATAGAGCAAGGGTTCCCAACCTTTTTCAACTTGGGGCCCACTCGAAATTGTCAAAAAAATTTCGGGGCCCACCTCTGACCCAATTAAGAATAGAGATGGGATTTATGGCTGTTTTTCGGGATCCGGATCTTTGTGGCTCGTTCCTTTCAAAGAGCCGTTCAAAAAACTGGATCTTTTGGCTCTTTTTTAAATTATTTATTCAGTGTTAAGAATGTAATATTTTGACTCCACCTCAAGGTAATTTTGTCCAAACAACAACTGATTATTCTCCTGCTTATAAAGACTGTTTTTGCCTCTCTTTGAGGCAAAAAATTGTGTTTTTTCCCAAATTGAATTACTCTGGTCGAGGTCACGTGCTTAAAAAGAATGAAAAATGAACGAAATAACGGTCGAGTGGCTCCCCCAGCTGTGATCCGGTTCCCATCGTTCACTTCAGGGAGCCGTTCAAACGAACCGGCTCGTTCATGAACGACACACCTCTAATTAAGAATAAAGCTCAAATTAATCAACAGCAACACACACCACAATATGATCACTATTTTTGGAAAATAATTTCAAGGCCCACTTGGAATACCTTCAGGGCCCACCAGTCCCATATAGTTTGAAAACCAATGCTATAGATGATCCAGAACTAAAAGGTATCATACAATAGAAAGTCCCTGGCGACCGTTGCTCCGAGATTAAAAATAAATAAAAATGATGACGTGGTGAAAGCCACTCGAAATACATAGGCTACATTAGACGTAGGGCTATTGGTGAGATAAAGGTAGCAAGGTCATTGTCATTACCGTCTGCTGACCTTTTCTCTCTCCTTTTTCCCCCTAACCAAATTATGTAAGCCTTCAAAACACAATTCATAATTGTAGACTTACCGGAGGTATATGAAGGTAGGCCTCGGCCAATTAAAATACGTTATTATATTACACGTTGGTGTTTGTTACATCAGTCAGAAGTCAGTTGTTCAGAAAATGTGGGAAAAAATAACCAGGTGACAAGTTTTGGTTGAGACAGTAGCAGTACCCAAACCACGTAAGGGCCAAAACATACCAAGGCGGAACGGAAGCGGCACGGGACGAACGCGATCTTTATGCTTAGTTTCGACCGGCGTGTTTTTCTCTGCCTTTCACACTGACAGCGTCGGCGTGCGCGGCCAGTCCTGTTCAAAACCCTCCCCACAGTTAAAGCTAGCATGCTACTTTGCCATTCATTTGAATGAAACACCGCCGGTCGTCGGCGTGAAAAATACGCTCGAGTTCTATTTTCCAAATGCAGCGCGGAGCCGGCTCCCGCGCCGCTGACGCTCGACTAGGTGTGTAAGGACAGATAGGTTTCAATGTATTTTCACCGACACCGGTAAAAAACGCGGCCGTTCCGCGACGTTTTACCGCCTTGGTGTGTAAGACCCCTCACAAATTTAAGAGAAAATAGTACATGAGCTTCAGTGGTGGTGAAATATGCAGTAGAGCATCAGTGAGAAGAGCTAAAGATTTGAAAAGGGTTCATCAGTAGGCCTAATGACAATGACCTTGTGCATACTGCATACCTGAATTTATTGTCTTATAAAAAATATCTGACGGTGGTCACGGATATGTGGGGCAGTTTCATCTTTGGCAGCAACACCCCCTGACGCAGAAACTGACGCTCGCATACAGAAAAATGCAGTGCATATCATGAAGAAACTGACTATTACACACAAACAACATCGCAAAAACAATATTTATTGGATGCCAAACATTAAACTTTAAAATTTCTCCTGAATGACAACTGCATTTACACATTTGACACATTCCACACTAAGTGCCTCTAAAACTGAGGACTATTATACATAGCTGGTTCAGGAGCTATATCTATCTTGTGGTGGGGGCCCCTAGCAGGTGGGGGCCCATAGGCTGCAGCCATATCTAGCCTGTGCATTAATCCGGCCCTGTCCACCTATACGATTATCAAGTAACATGCTCCTACCTACTGGTTTTATTCAACATGAACAAACTGAATGAACATGAACAAACTACATACGGGTCATTCCACGCCAAATCTCCGAATCATCCCGCACGACCATCTCAGATTTGGCAGAAAAAAATCAACGAGGTTCACAAACGTCCCAATAGGAAAAGTGCAAAATTATAGCTCTTAACTCCTCATAGTTTTGTCATTAAAAATGTTTAAGTCAGGTACCCCCCTGACTCGTTTGGAACAGACTTCTCAGAGAGCCCACTTTCAGATTGCCGTATCCAAAAAACTGCTTTAAGTAGGTCCTTACAAATTTCAAAGGGTAACATTTGGAACATGTACTTGTGAAATGTGGATTTTCACGCATCCTCTTGTCATTTACCACCGTTTTCTGGGGGCTTAAAGTTGCTTGGAAAATTCTCACCTTTGAATTTGTGGGCATCTTTGAAGGACTGTGGTAAGCGCAGTTTTAAAGACAGAGGTTTGATATGGACAATGTATGTTCCCAACCATTCTGTGCATGTTGTGTTGAAAGACTGATCTTCTGCGATGAACAGTTTAGAAGATATGAAGTCTTTAAAATGGAAAAACTGAAACTTGGTGCCATCTTTGTCATGTCATTAAAAAAAAATGTCACGACTCACCACCATATTATCAACAGTTTTGGAAAGATTAGATGTCTGTTCTTAACATATCCAAAAACTGTGATGGTATTCTGCCTCATTTGGTCACAATGATTTTTCAAAAACCCACTGTTGGGTGACTTTCATAGCTCCTATGAAAAATTGATATTAGTGGCATCTTCGCCATGTTATACAAAAGAAATGACAGAACTCACCACTATGACATTTACAGTTTTAGAAAGACTCAATGTCTGTTTTTAACATATCCAAAAACTGGGGTGGTGCTCTGTCTCATTTTTTAAGAATGGACTTGTAAAAACGGCTGTGTGACATCTGCAGCTTGCTGCTCTATTGAGGTGGGGCCCCTGCTCTAATCTTTGCAGGCTACGTGGGGGCCCTATCTACCAGTATTTGCCATGAGGCCCTATGTGCAATTGTTCCGCCACTGTGAATGACTTGAGCAATTTGAGTCAGACATTTTTGATACAAGATATTTGACTTGAGCATTTTCCACACACTCAATATAATACGGCAAAAAAGTAAAAGTGGCTGTTGACAGAGGTTTTTTTCAGCTTTTTCTGTAACTACATTCCAGTAAATCAAAGGTTATAGACGTGTGTAAACTTCATCTTCAGGCACTGAAAACCAAATACCGGAATAAAGTGATGAAATGTTGAATCACTGAAACATCCCCGTAGATCTTGAAACAAGTACATCCTGACTATCACCACATCTCAATGCTTTTTATTACAATTCATAACCATCTTAAATAACTTGTTTACCAATTTTGATGCAGTTCTGACGACAGCCGTGGATTATCTTAGATTGTGTATGAGATATTACTTTTTGTCATGTGAATATTTTTTTTCTACATTTGATATGTGTTTCACTTCATGTATACATGTATGTCCATTTGTGCAAACTCATTAGGGTTAATGTCAAACATTAATCATTAATGCTTGAAATACTCAGCTTTGAGAAAGAGTTGACCCTTGATGAGCATTCAGTCAGTCTTGCAGTGGTCTAGCACCATGCTCAGGGTAGCTCAGTCATGGTGATTGGAGGGGCAGGACAGCTGTTTAGTCAGGTTACCTCCCTACGAACAGTCTCCTCCTTTTGTATCATCACTGTTTTTTTCTCTTCTCCATGATCATAAAAGTGTCCCACCCCCCCAAAAAAACCATGACAAAGGTGACCTGTTCATAGAACTTGGCCCCGCCCCAGTCCTAACCATGACCGAGGAACCTAGCGCTTTGTATTGGTTCATGCCAAAGGTTTATCCATTTTGATATGCAACCAGAACAAAGTTGTTGAAATGATGGGAAATTTGAAATGTATCGAAGCAAAATTTCGAAATATCTGTCTAACTAAAAGAAAATTGTCAAAAAAAGTCGTATGCTGATATAAAGTTTGGCAAACATCCTGTATCAAGGCTATGTGTTAACAATGCTACTTTACCAATCAGAATGATTCATTTAATTTATCACTACTGCAATTCAAGACTTACATTACGGTATAATAGCAAAATGTTAACTCCTACAGTGTTGAGGTTTAAACACATGGCCATAACCTTTAATTCACAAACATTTAGTTACCAAAAAAAAATAGTTACCTTAAAGCCAAAAGAAAAAGAAAAATAATAATGGTATATAAATCACTCAACTGTTTCTTATTGTGTGCTTCAAAAATACTCAATTCACATTTCTTGTATCAAAAATGCCCAAGTCAAACTGCCTGTTATTCACAGTGTCAGCCCAAATAGATTGGCACACAAAAGTCTGCAAAGGTCATGATTATGGCCCCTACCACAAATTCAGGAGGGCCCTGGCCAAATGCCCTGCTTGTCCCCCTGTAGCTCCGCCCCTGGTAATTCATGTGACTTAGGCATTTTCACAGGAGCTGCTGATGTAACAGCAAAGGGTTTTTCAAGAGTCATTACAAGACATTGATGCAGAACACCATTGCAGTTTTTGGATATGTTGCAAACAGACATCCTATCTTTCCAAAACTGTTCAGTTCATTGTGGTGATTGCTGTCATTGTTTTGGTATAGCATGGCAAAGTTGCCCCCCAATATCAGGTTTTCATAGGAGCAGTGGAAGTCACACAACAGTGGGTTTTTAAAAAATCATTGTGACCAAATGAGGCAGAATACCATCACAGTTTTTGGATATGTTAAGAACAGATATCTAATCTTTCCAAAACTGTTGATAATATTGTGGTGAGTCGTGACATTTTTTTTAAATAACGTGGCAAAGATGGCACCAAGTTTCAGTTTTTCCATTTTAAAGACTTCATATCTTCTAAACTGTTCATCACAGAAGATCAGTCTTTCAACACAACATGCACAGAATGGTTGGGAACATACATTGTCCATATCAAACCTCTGTCTTTAAAACTGCACTTACCACAGTCATTCAAAGATGCCCACAAATTCAAAAGTGAGAATTTTTCAAGCAACTTTAAGCCCCCAGAAAACGGTGGTAAATGACAAGAGGGTGTGTGAAAATCCACATTTCACAAGTACATGTTCCAAATGTTACCCCTTGAAATTCATAAGGACCTACCTAAAGTAGTTTTTTAGATACAACACTCTGAAAGTGGGCTCTCTGAGAAGTCTGTTCCAAACGAGTCAGGGGGGTACCTGACAAAAACATTTTTAATGACAAAACTATGAGGAGTTGAGAGCTATAATTTTGCACTTTTCCTATTGGGACGTTTGTGAACCTCCTTGATTTTTTTCTGCCAAATCTGAGATGGTCGTGCGGGATGATTCGGAGATTTGGCGTGGAATGACCCATACATGAAAAAAAAACAATGACACTAAAACTAGGAAGGACCGTGCATTCCACTGGACAGAGGCATGAGCCCTACCCGAGAACTATCAGATCTCTAATCCTAACCTAACCCTAATCCTAGAGACATGGGGTTTGTCTTTTTCTTGAGATTCCCAGAGGGGAGCGGGGCAGGTGACGTGTTGGGGAGAGGGGAGGCTTGACTGGGGGTTACAGGGTGATTCATCACTTTTCTTTGGACTCTTTGGACTCTTTTCTTTGGAGGTGGGGGGATCTTGGGGTTTGCCTTATCCTGGAAAGGGTTTTTTGGGAGGTGTAATATTGGAATGATCTGGGAGTAATCTGGGGGTCCATTGGAAGTGGAATCCTGCCCCCTGGTGGTAGGTAGTGGATATGGGTGGGCTTGGCCGTCTAGGTGGAGTGGCTGTTTTGGGACAGTGGAGAACACCAGACTTGAAAGCATAAATTATAAGCAAGCAATAAATTATAAACAAGCAATAATAATAGGATATCTAAAATGTGTTTAAATTCTTTGATAGATGCCTTACGTCTTTCTTTGGTGGATATCACAGGGTTTTCCAAGGTTCCTATTATGACAAAATGATAATATCATCATGTTTTTAATTTATTTAAAATATTGACTGCATTAATATTTTTTTCTAGATTTGTTACCTCTAGTTTTAGGGGACTCCTGCCGGTGTTCCCTGGTGACTTCCCCGACCTGTTTAGACAAAAGGAGAACATCATCATTTTAAACATTATTTGTACATGTAAAGTTTAATTTGTTTGAAGTACTGACTGCATTTGCTTACATTATTTGACTTAAGACTTCACAGGTGTTCTATGACCAATTTTGACATAAGGATAATATAATTTCAATTATTTGTAAATACGTAAGTATTGGCATTGTCATATAAAGTGCACAGACATTATTCAATTCCTTATTTCAAGAGCAAACTGTAATTTCTATACTTTACAAAGTCATCAGACTGAGCTCACTTCCTTACTTTGCATGGACTGAATTCTGTACAACGCGTGCACTTTCAAAGTTTGCACTTTTCAATGTTTCCAATGTTTTTGTATATGTCATTTTTTTGTCCTTGTTTTTCTTTCATAAACCACCTACTTGTGTTTTTATTAGTTGTGTTGTTGTATGTGTGAGCTCACCAAAGTACATTCCTAGCAACTGTATTTTATACTGTTGAAATGAATAATAAACTTCAACTTGAACTTGACCTTACCTGTCCACCTCCTCATGGTTCTCGGGCTGAGCGGTGAAAGCAGCACAGAGACCCTCGTCCTTAAGATCTTGTTCTGTGGGAAACACATAGTCAGACGTGTTAAAGTCTGAAGTTAATATTTCCTTATCTGTCTGCCTATCTTGTCTGCACCTTGTGGCAGCCTCCAGAGCTGGTGTATGAATGTTAAATGTTTGTGTGTGTGTGTGTGTGTATACACTTTAAGACAACTTAGTTAGATTATCTATCTATCTATCTACCGTAAATCCTCTAATTGTGGCCTGTATTCCATTACTGGCCGGGATTCTAATATTGGCCGGTCTCGCTGTCGGCGGAGGTAAATTGGGGCCGGTCACTTGTACAGGCCGGGTCTAAAAATAGAATCAATGTTTTTTTTCCGGATATCTCACGTTGTTCTCAAAATCCACAACTGTAACCATTAAGCTGGTTAGCATTAGACATAGTTCCTCACTCCGAAAAAGGACTAATTTGCTACTATACAACAAACGGTTCACACGGCACGCCAAAGACTAGTTATTACATGTGAGCAGTGTGTTAATATCAGCTGTGTGAGAGCGACCGCTTCGGCCAGTTTCTTTCCTACAGACGCTTGGGTAGCCTGGCAACAACACGAGCCCAGAAAACAGCCAGAGGCAGAGGGAGCGTGCCCATACAGAAAGAGACTTTGCCTTGGTTGCAAAGTTGAGAGCCCTCGTCGTATTTGTCGGTCAAACTTTTACTATGCGTTGCCAGTGGAGGAAAAATAGGAGACACGCTACAGTATTAGACAATAATACGATTACCTCGCTTAACCTTCATTGCCTATGTTTCAGTAACGTGCTTCACACATAGAGATTGCTTAATCACATCGGGCTACGGACCGGAAATAACAGAAACTGCATGTGTATTTCCCCGACATTTCGCTGCAGCAAGAAACAGTTTGCCTTGTGAAGTCTGGAGTAAAATAGGGAGTGAAACAGCCGCAGATATTGGAAATACGACCGTCAATGCCAATGACAGTTGCCGCATAGTGTCCATAAGCTCAGGGCGAGAACAGGAGGAAAGACAAACAGAGGAGGGAGGGACACACGCCTCGTGAGTAAGAAATACCGTAACTGTTATGGTAACTGTAGCCTACTTTTTTCAATAAATGAACCAAGTATTTTATTGATTCAAAATACGGTAGACACATGGTTTTATTCATTCCACTGGTAGTCTGTTTTGCTCAAATAGGAATACAGGCCTGTCTCTAATTCTGGCCTCCTTCCAATTATGGCCTGGTCCAAGATGCACTTGAGTAAATACAGGCCCCGGCCAATATTAGAGGATTTACGGTATCTATCTATCTATCTATCTATCTATCTATCTATCTATCTATCTATCTATCTGTGATCTCATGGAGACTAGAGAATGTGTGTAGGAAATAATAATTACCTTGACCTCCTCCTCCTCACCGTTCTCCTCCTGGTGGAACTCCCTCTTCATGACCCTCCTTCTGCTCCATTTCACCTCCTCCTCGCTGCTCCCTTCCTCCTTGTGAACCACCTCCACTTCAACCAACTCCTCCTTAATCACCTCCTCTTCAACCACCTCCTCTTCAACCATCTCTTCCTTAATCACCACCTCCTGCCTGTTCACCTCCTCCTTAATCACCACCTGCTGACTGTTCACCTCCTGGTTGACTGCCCTCTTCCTAAGCCTCCTCCTGTTCCATTTCACCTCCTCCTTGTTGCTCGCCTCCTCCTCGTGAACTACCTCCTCCTTTACCACCTCCTCCTGGGCCGGGTCTTCCTTAATCACCTCCTCTTCAACCACCTCTTCCTTAATCACCACCTCCTGGCTGTTCACCTCCTCCTTAACCAACTCCTGCTGACTGTTCACCTCCTCCTGGTTGACTGCCCTCTTCCTGAGCCTCCTCCTGTTCCATTTCACCTCCTCCTCCTCATGAACAGCCTCCTCCTTAATCACCTCCTCTTCAGCCACCTCTTCCTTGACCACCTCCTCCTGGGCTGGCTCCTCCTCCTCCTGTGCCAGGTCGTCTTGAAACAGCTCTTTAACATCTTGAAACGCCTTTTCCCGGGCCTCGTCATCTTTTAAAAACCATCTGGAGGCAGCCAGATCGTAGTACATGTATATCGACATGCGCACGACGAGGTCAGGGTCAGGTTCTGACATAAGCCTTAAAGCTGACGTCAATGCCTAAAAGCAAACAGAAGACATGAATACATACAGTGCTGGCCAAAATTACTGGCACCTCTTCAATTCTGTCAGATAATACTCAATTTCTTCCAGAAAATGATTGCAATCACACGTTCTGTGTTATTGACATCTTCATTTGTTTGTCTTGCAATGAAAAAAACACAAAAGAGAATGAAAAAAAGTGAAATGAATGACAAAACTCCAAAAATGGGCCGAACAGAAGTATTGACACCCTCAACACAACCTAATACTTGGTAGCACAACCTTTAGACAAAATAACTGCGAACAACCACTTCTGATAACCATCAATGAGTTTCCTACAACGCTCTGCTGGAATTTTAGACCATCCTTGTGGTGATTTGGAGCCCTATCTCACGCCTTTCGTAAAGTCTTCACGAAAATAATATATTAATTTTCGTGGTGCATTCACGTTATTGCCCGCCTATCGTAGAGTCTTCACGAAAATAATAGATTAATTTTCACGCTGCCTATTCACTTGAATTGCCCCACTGCTGCTATGGTTATCCAAACGTCTGCAGGGGCGGGTAGGGGGTGCTGACAGAACACTGCTGATACACTCAGAACTCACTAATTCGACGCCCTTTCGGTACTTATGCCTTATGTCCCCTAAACCTAAACCTAAACCTACCCCTAACCTTAACCCTACTTAACCCTAAACCTAACCCTAATCTTAACCCTAACCTTGACCCTAAACCTAACCCTAAATTGCTTGTTTGAAATGTTTGATTACCATGTGACGGTAGGCTACCGAAAGGGCATCAAACTAGTGGGTCGCTAGGCAACAGTCGGGCAATTCAAGTGAAAATTAATCTATTATTTTCGTGAAGACTTTACGAAAGGCGCTCAATAACGTGAATGCACCACGAAAAGTAATATAATTTTTTCGTGAATACTTCACGAAATGAGTAAGATACGGTTGGGATTTGAAGGGTGCGTTCTCCACACTGCTGTTTTGAGATCTCTCCATAGGTTTTCTATGGGATTCAGGGGTGCACTCCAACATTATGCTGCAAAATTTGTTGATAGTCTACAGACTTCATAATTCCATGCACACGGTCAAGCAGTTCAGTGCCAGAGGCAGCAAAGCCACCTCAAAACATCAGGGAAACTCTGCCATATTTGACCATAGGGACCGTGTTCTTTTCTTTGAAAGCCTCATTTTCCCCTGCTAACTCAAATGAAAAGAGGAAAAATAAATGAGTCCTTCAAAGAAAAGAACACGGTCCCTAAAGTCAAATATGGCAGAGTTTCCCTGATGTTTTGAGGTGGCTTTGCTGCCTCTGGTACTGGACTGCTTGACCGTGTGCATGGAATTATGAAGACTATGAAGACTATTATGTAGACTATCAACAAATTTTGCAGCATAATGTAGGAGTCCACCCCTTAATCCCATAGAAAACCTATGAAGCGATATCAAAATGGCAGTGTGGAGAACGCACCCTTCAAATCACCTCAAGGATGGTCTAAAATTCCAGCAGAGCGTTGTAGGAAACTCATTGATGGTTATCAGAAGTGGTTGTTCGCAGTTATACATACATACATACATGTTTTTTTGGGCTTAGACGTAGGGTGACACAACGACATCTGATGCCCAAATATGAATTAGTAATTGGTGGTTTATATGCTGAATTGCATAGGCTTCTTAGATAGTCTACTAAAAAAACAAAATCAACTGGCTGTCGTTGCACTGACGTGTGCTACTGCTCAAACATCACTGACCAACATATGTGTTCATGCAGTTTTGATGCCCTCCATGAAAATCTACATTGAACTCCAAAAAGCCAGGAAAATAAAGAGAAGACAATGAATGAGAAAGAAATTAAATGAATGAAAAACTTAAGGCCTATACTGTGCATCAGGGGTATGGAACCTATGTCTCTACAAAACCATCACAGGAACGGCCCCAGCTTATCTGAAGGACCTACTAACGCCTTATGTTACTGGAAGAGATCTGCGCTCATCCAGCACAAGCCGTCTGGCTCTGCCATCCAGTCGCTCTAGGTACTCCCAGTCAAGATTGTTCTCCGTTGTGGTTCCCAAGTGGTGGAACAGTCTCCCAGAGGCAGCAAGACTAAGCACCTCTCTTGCAGCCTTCAAGAAACAACTAAAGACATTCCTCTTTCGAGAGAATCTACTAGACTAATGATTGAACTGGCCTTGCCCCAGGGCAGAATCCTGACATTATGTTTAGTTTAGTTTAGTTTGTGAGTGTGTGTTTGTGTGTGTGTGTTCTCATTATTTCCTCTTTATTATAAAAAAATAAAAATAAAATACTAACCCCTCTTTGTAAATGCACTTGTTGTTCTGTATATCTCCTGTGCACCTTGTATTTGCTTGTGATGTTGGCTTGATTATGTCCTCTTCTGAAAGTCGCTTTGGTTATAAAGCGTCTGCCAAATGCAATGTAATGTAATGTAATGTAATGTAATGTCTTGAGGATAGAGTGTAGTGGAAAGTGCGCACATCCAGCAAAAAAGCATCAGCAGGTGCCAGATCAAAAAAGTCACATGTAGGAGCGGGAAAGGATCTGCACACTGCTTGCAAAAGACTTAATTTATTGGGAGCAACGTTTCGATCATAGATCTTCTTCAGGCACCTATGTCTTGAGGGCCATTTACGGCCCTTGAGGCCGCTTTGTCCGGCCCCCGACATAATTTTAATGTTATGCAGCTTCACATGAAATCTGAAATATTTTGTAAAGGAATCTTAGAAATAACATTTTCAATACAATTATATTCAGGGGACCAAGAGAATGTGGCGTCTGTTTTAAAGGTGGCATCCTTCAATATAGGCCTTAAGTGCGGGGGAAGTCCTGGTTTGTGTACGGCCCTCGGCCCCTCTCTTTGCAGCCTTTGGAGGAATTTGAAGTGGCCCTTTGAATTAAAAAGGTTCCCCAACCAGTACAGTGTTTCCCTCAGGATTGTGTTTAGTCAAGGTGGTTGGCTGGTATCAGAGACAAGAGACTATGACAAGACTATTGTGTGCATTTTCATTAGTAGTATGATATGAAAACGCTGAAAGTATACAGTTACATTCAGCAACTTCACAATACAAATTACGTCCAACAACACAAAGTCTACAACTTTTCTGGGCACCTGATCAAGATGGTAGATGTTTGTTGTCGAAGTAGCAATAAAGTGCTGGGGGAAACCCTGCAGTACCAAGACTAGGGGTGCATCCCAATATGTGACCTTGCCTCCTCCACTTGCCTCCTCCACTTGCTTCTCGTCATGATGACATCACTGACAACAGCATTATATTTCAATATCTTGCAAAAGCTCAATTGTAAAGTATTTTTCTCATTTGCAATTGGGATGGTGAATGAAAAACAGTCCCTCAAAAGTTGTTGTGGCGAGGCTGACAGCTGGGAAACTTTATCGTTTTCTCCACGGAGGAGGGGCCAGGAGGCGGGACGAGGAGACAAGCACAAGTGGAGGAGGCAAGGACACATATTGGGATGCACCCTAGGACAGTGGTCTTGTACTCACATGTTCGACAATGGAGTCATGAAGGTCTATGAAGGTTGGCGGTCGGGGTGGCAGTCCCAGCTCCACCCAAATCCTTTTGAACTGGGCCAGCAGGAGGGAAGTATTCACCCTCCCCCCAGTGTTGCTGGAAAAGAAGAACTCTGAGCTCCAACCGGGAATGTCCTCCCTGGCCTGCAGCCATGACTTCATGATGCCGTATGTTTGGGAGTTCACAGGAATCAGTGCATCGCCAAAGAACCTCTTGCCGTTAGGGTTTATGAGGTAACTAATCTGTATGAGCATTCAATGAGTAAAACAGTCAAAACATGTGAACTTAATGATCGGAAATCTATGCAACAGGGTTGACACAGAAGTTTGAAATTGCGTTTGACCAGTCTCCAAAGTGCAGTTTAAACTCGAACATATAAATAAGACATCGACAATAATCTCTCTCTCATACACACACACACTATTACATTATATTACATTATATTATATCACATTATACACAAATATTACATTACATTACACTTAGCTGACACTTTTTTCTGAAGTAATTTACAGGATATTTATTAACAGGATATTGGTCCTTGGAGCAATATGGGGTTAGGTCACGGCTGCCCCATATGTCTTACATATGAAATCTATCATTTTGGTTTGCCAATATGTATAAGAGCTTCATAAAAAGCATGAATGGAGATGAATGGACTCTCTGCCCTCATTGGAGACGTTTAACAGGACAATTAATACTGTATAAACAGAGGAATGTCACTGTTTCTGAACATACACCACATACCTTTACCTGATACTATGTTTAATGTAAGATTATTTATATGTCTATGTGTCTGTCTGCGTCTGGAGCATACCTGTCAACCATCCTAAATTTCCCGGGAAACTCCCTAATTTTGACTCATTTCCCGATTTCTTCCCGATTCAACATTTTTCCCGGAAATATCCTGGATTTTTCACATTATCAAAAAACACCGTAGGTCCAGTAATTATACCCATGGCCCTGTCCGACGAGACACATCCCCTCTTGAAGAGAGAGACAGGGGGTCTTGCTTATCAAGCTACCTGCCAGAAGATTGTATGCCAGATGCCACCAAGAATTTAAGTTCCTTGAAAATACGAGCGGTCACCCTCGAGCTCCGTAGCGCTTGTGATGCCCACTCTTTTCCTCAGAAACCGTCAGTTCACACAACGCATTAAAACAGCCTCGGAACAACGAATCAGGCGATTCCTAATCACAACCTGTACCAGCACGAAGTTTTGCACGAACAGACAACTTGTGCGTCAAAACAACAAGAAACTTATTGCGCCCATTTCATTGTTTTGTTTTCATTGCATTGTTTCTCCACGCTGTAAAACGTGTGCTGGGGGATTTTAGACAGGACTGTCTTTGCACGTGTGCTTTTGTGAAAAGCAGAGTAGAACGCACCTTGCGATCCGTCTCTGTCATCCCATTGACTGTCAGAATTGGGTCTTTAGAAAATTTCCCGGATTTTGGCTTAAAATATGGCAATTTTCCCGGATTTTGGGAGCTCAAAGTTGACAGGTATGGTCTGGAGCTATATGTAGGCTGCCATGTTGACCAGGACTCCCTGGCAAAAGAGACTCCTAGTCTGAATAGGACAATCTTGGATAAATAAATACATGAATAAATAAATGAATAAAATAAAGTACACACGTAGATCACGTAGCCCCGTTCCGTTCTCCTCGCCTTCTGCACTTCTGATGCTTTCATTTTCTTCATGACAGTCATTGCGTTGGCAGAAACCCCCACAAGTGTCCCAGCCAGCAGAGCCAGAAATCTCTGGATTGCACTCCTTTCCCCTTCTTGTACAGCTTTGTCTATGAAACCAGAAATGACAGATTACAGAAAAAAATAATTATGCAACAATATTTTAAGAAGTCCTCTCATCATTATTTCATTAATACTGCTGTGTTCCCTATTGTTATTGAATGCGTTACGCGTTGGTCTTGTTTTAAAAAAAAAAAATGTTCTGGTTGCTTTGTTTCAAGCCGTTTTTGCAAGCTAGCTTGTGGACAAACGAGAGGGTTTTCCGCGTTTCTCATGGATATATCCGTCACTGATTGGCTCCCTCCTCCTGCTATGCAGAGAGATTCTAAATAGTGGGGTCGTAATAGGCTCAGTCATTTCAAATTGATGTTAAAGTTTGGTTTTCACTTCCAAGTTGAAGTTTAGGGTCTATAGAACAATTTGAGTTCGAGTGTCAAACACACAGATAACAAAATGGCCTGCGGGGGGCGCTCTAATATATATAAACTGCTATAACTTTTCATTAGTTAAACCAAATTTAACATATGATGTATGTATGGAGAAATTACATAAAAATAAATAAAATTATGCAACAATATTTAAACAATATTCAGTCATTCACTGATTCTTGAAAGTTTGGCAAAAACATGTCCCTGCAGTAAAATATTAATTCTGTTGAAAATCAACTACATTTTCACAAACAAAATGAACCCAGGTAATGGCCAAGGGGTCTGTCACACGAATACACAGTTGTTTGAAATATTTAAGTGTAATTGTATTACTTTTCATGGCTATAAACCTGTCCACACCCTGTAAAAACGCCTGTCCCAAGGACTGGCATCATCATTTCAATTGACTTAAAATACAAAAATCACTATCAGAATTGAACAATATCACCATGATGTGGAAGACCATATTAAAGTGGTTCTACAGATGTGCACATAGTGGATGTAAAACAATATTTACTATTATTTACTGATTGCTCAAAATGTGTCCAGCATATTGGTCACCACCGTCAGATTTTTTCTAAAAGACAATAAAATCAGGTATGCACAAGGTAATTTTCATTACTGAGGACCCCTTTTCAAACCTTTAGCTCTACTGCCTACTTCACCATCACTGAAGCTCCTGTAAGTTTATTATTTTGTCCTCAATTTGTTAATTTGTTTGGACACTGGTACTGTCCCAACCATAAACTGTCAACACCGTCGGGGGTTTTAATAGTATTGTATTACATTAATGTTAATAAATATAATTTTTTTCAGAAAAGGTATGAAGCACCCAAGAAACAGAGCGAAAATGAAATGGCTAATGTGAACAAACAATGCATAATATTTAAAAGAGTGTTTTTTTGTCTCACACCGTCAGATGTCACCACCGTCAGATTTTGTTCTGCTCATCATGTTGTTCCATATTTTACTAAATTGTGCTGGTTAATGAAACATTACTAGGCATGTTAGTAATAATTGTGATCCAAAATGATACTCTAGCCACCACTGAGGTGCATTTGGAGTTTTTTTTGTCAGAAAACCTGACGGTGGTGACATCTGATGGAGTTCACCAAAAAACACATGTTTTACGCGTTTTTGACATGTTTTAAGAATATGCATACAATAAGTATCTACAGTTATGTTGAATTGTTAAAGTAATTCACTTTAATACAGTAAACATGTGTTTTTACTTCTAATTCTGTCTGCCGCTGTTGACAAAACAAGAAAAAGCCCATTTTATGAAAAATGTTAAACATGGGGAGCTTGGCCAATGCATTCCCTGCACAGCCAAGACCTACATCTATGATTATACACCTCTATATTTTGGATTTGAACAACTTAAAAGCTGTTTTTACCACATTTTCAACAACCAGTGGCTTACTTCCTAGATATTCTAACTAATGACGTAAAAACACATGCTCATACTGTGCACACACAAAAATAAAGTGTTTATGCAAGATGCCATTGACTTGAGAGGGCTATTTATTTTGCTAAATGCAGGTACTAATTAGGCCACTTTCACCACTCTCAGATTACTGTCACCACCGTCAGTTCTTAAGTCACCACCGTAAGAAGGAGTTTTGGACATTTTAAAGGAATGTGCTTACAACATTTTCCTTAGGAGTTGTTGAAATATCAAAGTAATAGCCAATTTAAGCCTACACGAATATTTGTGAAATTACAAAAAAATGTTTGTTGTATTTAGGCGTTAAGTAAGCATCGTATGACTGTACATATTTTAAAATTAGAACACATGAAACAGTATTAAAATAGAACAAAAGTGAATTTTCAACATTTAAAGGCATATGTGTGAACCAAAAAATACACATAATCACTTAAAAACTCCAGATACATATGCAACCAAATCAATACAATTTTAATAACTTTTAATTGTGTCTGACGGTGTTGACAAAAAACAAGGTATGATCGGAGAAAAGCCTGATTTCTGAAAAAAATACATAATGGGGAGATTGGCCTTGTGCATTTCTGAAAAGCCAAGACCTTAGTCTACGAGGATATACCATATCATTTTGTAATTCACTTTGTTTTTTTCTGTCAACATTACAACCTGTTTTAGCCACTTTCTCAAGAATCAGTGCATTAACACCATTTTGGATATATAAATGTATGTACAGACTTACCGAAAAACTTGGGCAGCACCTCATCAGCCTTCTTTAAAAAAGAGCGGTGCACACTCTCACGGATGACTTTATCTGGATTACATACAATATAGAATAGAATAGAATAGAACAGAACAGAATAGAAAAGAATAAAAAAAGAACAGAATTACAATATGAAAGCCTTTAATGTCATTATTCAAGTTTTGAGATTCCAAAACTCCGTATCCAAACTGACTTAAGCCAGGCTCAAACTACACGACTAGCGATTGTGTGTCCGATTTTGGCGTTGGGGTGAACCACACACTAGAAGAGAATCGCAACTGTCAATCTTGTCGCTGCTCGCAGCCACCGAGACAATGCCTGACGTTCTATTTCCAGTCGCAAATATCAAACACTGTTTGATTTCTACGATTTGCGATCAGCGACTCTTTGAGCTTCCAAAGTTCTATCTTAGAACGTCGCTCACGACGAGGAAATATTTCCCGAAAATCGCTTGCGATGGCCCGGGGGTGTAACTTTCCAGCGATTGTCGAAAGGGAGAGAGAATCGGGCCGATAACCGTGTAGTTTGAGCCAGGCTTTAGTTATTTACAGTGAATTAGTTGGTTACAGTCCCTGGAGCAATGTGGGCTTGGGTGACTTGTTCAAGGGTGCTTCAGCCATTGATAGAGGTGTAGGGAGGACTGGTAAGTGTGGGATTTGAACCTGCAACCATCTGGCTGCCTCCATTAGCAAGAAAACGAGTCTTTGGAGAGCTATGGAAAAAAAAACATTGTAGAAATATATCAACCATTACCTGGCATGGTGTCGTGTCCTATTTCTCCTCCCGAACCGTCTGTCTTTTGCAGGCTTGGGTCTTGGTTCTTTTGCAGGCTTGGGTCTTGGTTCTTGCCAGTTTTTCCCGAAGATAGTTCTACTGCGAGTATTGTTCAGGCGCTGTTCCGAACCCTGCAGAGCCATGAGAGGACCAGGTCAGAGGAGGGGACAGCAGATGCATTATAGGAGTAGGAGGAGGAGGAGGAGGAAGAGGAGGAGACTGGAGGAGGAGGAAGAAGAGGAGGAGGAGCGATAGAGGAGAGGAGGAGGTGGAGGAGGAGAAGAGGAGGAGCTAGAGGAAGAGGAGGAGGAGGAGGCGCTGGAGGAAGAGAGAGGGAAGAGGAAGAAGAGGAGGAGGAGCGATAGAGGAGGAGGGGCTAGAGGAGGAGAGAAGGAGGATAGAAGGAGGAGGAGGAGCAGCAGCTAGAGGAAGAGGAAGAAGAGGAGGTGGAGGTGGAAGCGGAGGAGGTGGAGGTGGAAGAGGAAGAGGAGCTAGAGGAAGAGGAGGAGGCGGCTGGAGGAGGAGAGAAGGAGGAGGAGGTGGAGGAGGATAGAAGGAGGAGGCGGAGGCAGAGGCGGCTGGAGGAGGAGGAGAGAAGGAGGAGGAGGTGGAGGAGGATAGGAAGAGAAGGAGGAGGAGGAAGCAGAGGCGGCTGGAGGAGGAGGAGAGAAGGAGGAGGAGGTGGAGGAGGATAGGAGGAGGAGGAGGAAGCAGAGGCGGCTGGAGGAGGAGGAGGGGGCTACAGGAGGAGCATTAGATGAGGAAGAGGAAGAGGCGGAGAGAAGGAGGAGGAGCTAGAGGAGGAGGTGGAGAGAAGGAGGAGGAGCTAGAGGAGGAGGAGGCGGTGGAGAGAAGGAGGAGGAAGAGGAGGAAGAGGAGGAAGAGGTTGAGGAGGTGGATGAAGAGGAGGAGGGGTGTTAGAGGTGGAGGAAGAGGAAGAGGAGGTGGAGGGCGTTAGAGGTGGAGAAGGAGGAGATGGAAGGAGGAAGAGGAGGTGGAGGAGCATGACAATTTGAAGAAGGCCAGGTGGCTTAAATGTTACTGAAAAATAAATGACTTGAATCACAGTTAAGCAGCTTATGATGATGTGCTATACACTATGACTATTGCTATTCTAGCCTACTTAAATGATGACTGAACACCAGCTAACCGGACAAATGCAGTGTGAAATTTCAGTTTGGCTGGTAGCAAAGACGAACTAGTAACCACTGTGACCCAAAATGAGTGCGTTTTGGCTATCTACCAGCCATTTTGGCAGGAAAGAAGTGAATTTAGAGCCCTAGGTATCTGTGTAATCGTACTTGTAGCCTATGCGTCTCCCTTGGTACCTTCTACCTGTCTCCCCTTTCCCTCATTCCTCCTGACCTTCTCCCAACTCATGCACTGTCTGCGACCTGCCAGATGTAGGCCTAACCAAAGAAACTCAAGCCTCTTTGGATGTAACTTAGCCGATTTCAATATGTTGTCTCCGCCCAGAACAGCTGAGAGTGAGACGCATGAAACGCGGTAGCATTTGAAAAACAACTATCAACTGCACTGTTATTTTTCCCTACACGTCCATGTTTTTTGTGTACTGGGATATTTTTGGCACCGTTGGAAAGCTCTGCTCCTACTCTGTCCAGTGGTGTGAGTGTCATCGACAGATAGCCTACCGTTTAGTGCTAACACTACATCAAGTAGAAGAGTGAGCACTCCTCACACCCACCAACAGCAGAAAAAGTTCCAAAAGCAAATCTCCATACAAGTTACAAAAAAGTTATTTCAATTACAATTTAATTTACAATAAAGTTACTCCTATCATTCAGCACTTTCAACCACTGTCTTACCTTAAAGATGCCTTCACAACACAATCTTCCAGTGATCCACTTCGTTTACAAGGATAGCCAGGAGCCTGCCATGCATTTAGCCATGATGATTAGCCACGAGGAACTGAAGAACCAGTCCAGTGTGATGAATGATGTCACACGCTGGAGTTCCAGCCCCGCCCTCATAAATGGAAAAAAATGCAACCCTTGTTTATTTTAGAAATGTCATCTCTTCTCAACTCTCTCAAGCTTGTAAATAAGAAATGTGACGGACTTTTGAATATTCTTTAATGTATTCCTCTTGTTTGTTTATTGTCTGTTTTTGTTTCTTATTCGAGTTGTTTAATGTAACCTAGTCAAAATTGTCCCTATTTACTATGTTTACTTGACCTTGTGTGCCTTATTGTTATGTCATGTCTTTGTCATCCTCTTTATTGAAAAAAAAAAAAAAAAAACAATTCTTGTGGGCCGCCCGCAGCTGTATATACGTATAACAGTTACAGAAAGTAGGAAATAAAAACATGAGCTGGCCTGGGCGTGCTAAACATAAATCACATGGCTGGGGGCCGAAGAAACTGACGCTTGCATACACAAAAATGCAGTGCATCATGAAGAAACTGACTATTACACACACAAAAACATTGCAAAAACAATATTTATTGGATGCCAAACATTGAACATTAAAATTTCTCCTGAATGACAACTGCATTTACACATTTGACACATTCCACACTAAGTGCCTCTAAAACTGGGGACTATACTGCATAGCTGGTTCAGGAGCTATATCTATCTTGTGGTGGGGGCCCCTATCAGGTGGGGGCCCATAGGCTGCAGCCATATCTAGCCTGTGCATTAATCCGGCCCTGTCCACCTATACGATTATCATGTAACATGCTCCTACCTACTGGTTTTATTCAACATGAACAAACTGAATGAACATGAACAAACTACATACATGGAAAAAAACATTACAATGACACTAAAACTAGGAAGGACCGTGCATTCCACTGGACAGAGGCATGAGCCCTACCCGAGAACTATCAGATCTGTAATCCTAACCTAACCCTAATCCTAGAGACATGGGGTTTGTCTTTTTCTTGAGATTCCCAGAGGGGAGCGGGGCAGGTGACGTGTTGGGGAGAGGGGAGGCTTGACTGGGGGTTACAGGGTGATTCATCACTTTTTCTTTGGACTCTCGAGGTGGGGTGATCTTGGGGTTTGCCTTATCCTGGAAAGGGTTTTTTGGGAGGTGTAATATTGGAATGATCTGGGAGTAATGGGGGTCCATTGGAAGTGGACTCCTGCCCCCTGGTGGTAGGTAGGGGATATGGGTGGGCTTGGCCGTCTTGGTGGAGTGGCTGTTTTGGGACAGTGGAGAACACCAGACTTGAAAGCATAAATTATAAGCAATAATAATAGGATATCTAAAATGTGTTTAAATTCTTTGATAGATGCCTTACGTCTTTCTTTGGTGGATATCACAGGGTTATTTCCAAGGTTCCTATTATGACAAAATGATAATATCATCATGTTTTTAATTTATTTAAAGTATTGACTGCATTAATATTTTTTATTCTCTTGTTACCTCTTGTTTTAGGGGACTCCTGCCGGTGTTCCCTGGTGACTTCCCCGACCTGTTTTGACAAAAGGAGAACATCATCATTTTTAACAGTATTTGTAAATGTACAGAGTTAAATTTGTTTGAAGTACTGACTGCATTTGCTTACATTATTTGACTTAAGACTTCACAGGTGTTCTATGACCAATTTTGACATAAGGATAATATAATTTTAATTATTTGTAAATACGTAAGTATTGGCATTGTCATATAAAGTGCACAGACATTATTCAATTCCTTATTTCAAGAGCAAACTGTAATTTCTATACTTTACAAAGTCATCAGACTGAGCTCACTTCCTTACTTTGCATGGACTGAATTCTGTACAATGCGTGCACTTTCAAAGTTTGCACTTTTCAATGTTTCCAATGTTTTTGTACATGTCATTTCTGGTGTATTTACCAGTATTTTTTTTGTTGTTGTTGTCCTTGTTTTTCTTTCATAAACCACCTACTTGTGTTTTTATTAGTTGTGTTGTTGTATGTGTGAGCTCACCAAAGTACATTCCTAGCAACTGTATTTTATACTGTTGAAATGAATAATAAACTTGAACTTGAACTCGAACTTACGTGTACCTATCCACCTCCTCATGGTTCTTACCTGTCCACCTCCTCATGGTTCTTACCTGTCCACCTCCTCATGGTTCTTACCTGTCCACCTCCTCATGGTTCTTACCTGTCCACCTCCTCATGGTTCTTACCTGTCCACCTCCTCATGGTTCTTACCTTGTAACGCCGCATTATGTAATAACGGTGCAATATGTAATAATGTAACAAATTATTACATAATGCGGTGACAATCGCCGCATTGTGTAATAATTTACGCATTTCGTAATACATTTCTTGAACGCATTTCGTAATAACTTTTTTCTCATCTTGTAATAAATTATTACAAAATGCGAAATTTATTACGGAATGCGGCCGCAACTTTTTTTTTTGATGGAAATGTAATAACATGGTGCATTATGTAATAAACTATATGGATATGTATTTTCTGCACTTGGATTCACTAGGCACAACACACACATAGTCTCAGTGACATGGTAGTCACTGCCCTCTCTCTCTCTCATTCTTCTCAGTTCTCAAACTGCTCG